>NC_053488.1:10931527-11094865 GCF_015227805.2 Hirundo rustica
AGACTTTAAAGCATTTAAGTGAGCTAAACTTAGGGCTCAGGGGGGATGGTGAATACCTCTTTTGAGAATTTGTTCTCAAAATTGACAAATGTAGACTTTGCCTATTGAGGCAAGCCTTGCAGGCCCTGAATAAAAGTGTTGACTGGGGTTGAATAGGGTCATCTGCTGAAGCCATGAACTGTGGTACTCTGGGAACTCTAGATATTTATTCATCTATGCATGATCACCTCACTTCTTATGAAATAGCTTCTGAAGTCACTCAAGTGCTCTCAGGATTAATTATTTTTTTCCACTACTGCCCTCTACTAAAATACACTGAGATGGAAAAACGCTCAAAGAAGTTGCTTGATAGAATCATTCTTATTTTCCCCTTCTTTACAAGAACTGCCTATGTATATAAACTTACACTTCGATAATATGCTCCTAGAAACAGCATGTCTAAATAATTCCTTGGTAAATTTCTTATTTTCATCCTGCAACCTGGCCTTGAAGGCAACTCCTGTATGCCAGCTTGAAGAGAGTAGTGAAAGCTAGACAAAATGCACCAGTGAGTGAAGAGCTAATGCTACAATATTGAAAATGAAACAAATATATTTCAGTTGGAAAGGTGGATTTCGAGACGATTTCTGTTGACTGAGAACTGAATGGGGGTTTTGGACTTCTGTAAAATGCAGTAAAAATGACAGTAAGTCCAGGAAGTTGAGCAATAGGTTCTTTCTGAGAAGAGAGTGGGATAGTGTGAGTAAACACACACACACAAAACTGTATGTTTAATGTATGTTGTAAACATGTAGATATGTATGCATGGGTTCTTCTGATACTGTCCTTAAAGGCTGTGTACAAGTAATTGCGGTAAATAGCCAAAAGTGAGAAATCAAGGTAGTGCTGCAGAGAGATCCATGAGGATATGTCAGTAATGGCCCAAATAAATTTTGCAAAATCAGTGTAAAACTAGTAGTAGAGAATATCCAAAACAGTACATTTGAACTCAGTGCGAGTATCTGAGATGATGAAAGATAGAGTACAAAGAATCAGGGATTCTTTGCCTGTGAGCAGTAGCTGATTACATAGCGAAAACCTTCAGAAAACAAAGAGTTAGTAAATAAGAAATTGAGTATGCCTTTCCAAGATGCCAAAAGGACCCTGCAAAAGCAATTCAGATATCAAGCAGCATGCATAATTGTAATGAAGCTGAGAGGCAATAAGTTCTTTAAATGCTCATCTAAAATGGAAAAAAAACCATTGTTCCCTCACCCCCCCTCCCTCTTCTTTTGATTTTAAGTATGAGAAAACTAAAGGAAACAGAAAATGAAAATACAAATTTTCTCAAATTATTTGCAAGGTAGAAATCAAATATGACTCATAAGCTAGTAAAGATGACTCAGCTGCCAGTTTCAATATTTTCAAAGAAAAGGTAACATTTACACTAAAACATAGCTGTGGATTTTGTTGACGAAAAAATGAAGATAAGGATGTATGAGTGGTGGGAACTTGCAATTTACTGTTTACAGTCTGTGTTCCCTGACTTTGCATTTCTTAGTTTAGCTATGCTTCATCCAGGAAATTTTATTGTGAGTGGACATGCCTGCCAAGTTGGTGCCATTTAGGGTTAAACAAGACAGCCTGGTATATAAAGCTGCTCAAGTACACTAATGCTTCATGTTGATTTATTTTCTTAATGTGGCAAGTTTTCTAAACTTGGCTTTAGCCAAGTACTGAAGGATGATTTCATATGTCTAAACATGGGGACACACAGAACAAAGTTTTAGTCCATCTTTTATACACTTCAAGGTATCTGAAGATTAAAACTACAAAGGGAATTTATGCTCCTGTTTCTTATTTGTTGTGTATTTACACAAGTAAGTGCCTAGCTAAATTTTAAATGTGTTTTTATTATGACAGTCATTATGTAGGTTTGGAAAAGACATTCAAGAAGCTAAACAGGACAAGTGCCCTTAAAATGAATATATATGTCTTCCTGACAGTCCAAAGGTTTTGTTATGCATCTTTCACAGGAAAATCCCTGAAATTTACTAATAATCCATCTTCAATTGTGTCTGGCTTAGCCAACATTACTCACTGACTTTTAAATATGTCAGACATTAATAAGAATATTTCAAGTAAACTTGGCATTCCACAGAGAAAATTTGAAAATATTTATTTACTTTCATGTGCTACCCTTCACACTCATTACCATATGCTACAATGGAGTGAAAATACCGATAACAAAATGATTTATAGCAGGAGGCTAGCAAAATTACACCTAATTTTTTTTCCTCATAGTAACTGAAAATTGGTATTTTTCAGAAAATATTCTCAGGCTGTTTATGGCCAAGTATGACAAATCTCACAGATTGACAGAATGCATCTTTCAGCCACTAAAGCATCATCTTCTGTTCCAGTAGAAAACTAAATATTAAACCACCATTTAGAGTAAAAATGTAATTAAAGAAATATTGTATCCTTCTGAATGGAAGAATTCAACAATAAATGATACAATCAACACAAATAAGATTGTTCACCTATAAAGTATGCTTCCTTTAAGGTTGTTTTATGATTTGAAAGCAATTAATCCTCTTTAGGTGTCCTGTCCCTATAATTGTTTCATTAGTCCTAGTTAACAAGCCAAATTGAGGTACATCATAGTTAAAATATTTGCCTGAATTAAGAAAAATAAACTTTCATTTATATAATAATCACTGATTGTATATTTCAAGCCTTTTGGGGCTGCCCAGTGAAGGTATTTGGGTCCCTTTGTATTTTTGTATGGGCATTGAAGGCCAGTACTGTGGAAAAGAAGCAAAAACACTGTATGGCAGTAGAGCTCAGATTTCTCCCCTTTTCTCTGTGCCAGAAGTGAAGGTCCTCAATTTGTCCCGGGTATAATAGGGCATGAAACAGGTATTGCCCCCAAAAGGTTCCCTACTGCTCTGTGGGAGTCACATGGTTAAGGTGGAGTAAAGGTGATTGTCCACATTGAAATTCAATGGTAGAGATAAATTTCTGACAAAAACTTGATACTCACAGGGGGATCACAGTGTTTAAATGAAAGAAATAAGAACAAATACAACCTTTTGGTGCAATGTAGAAATGTAGAAAACAAGAAATCTTTATTTCTAATCTTAGATAGTAAAAAGTTTATTCTCTCATGTCATTATTGCTTGTATCAGTAGAGTCCTTTATTCATTGTAAAATGGGCCAGAAACAGATTTTAAATGTTTTGCTGGTTTGATAGTATCTGATGTTTATTTACTTTTCCAACTTCTCCAAAGACCAATTTGGATCCTTATGATTTAAATCATGTCATAATTAGGAATTTTGTACTTTCCTGCCTGGAAAGTCCAGTGCAGACTGTATATGGCATTTTCAGGCATCCGATAAGAATCAAAAGGAGATGCAGGGCAGAGGACTGCTTTATTTAGAAGTGTATGTAAAAGGAAAGGCCCAAAGAAAGTTTCTTAGTTGGAGAAATCTTAGTTTCAAGATTTGTAGAAGAACACGTTAACTAATTTTAAAAAAGCACAGACCTTGATAATATATGTGTGTACATAAGGACTTCAAAACATTTTAAATTACAGTCTCTCACACTGCCCATTTAAGAACCTGCATAAACTCCCCCCTTCCCCCCCCCCTTTTTTTTTTAAATTTAAACAGTGTCTTCTCAAAAGCTAATATTTTGTAGTAACACTTAAAAGAATCACTGTGAACATGTTTGTTATTGGTATAACACCACCCAATTTTGGTGCATAAAAACAAGATTCTGTTTTAGTTTAGACAAAATATGTGAAATGGCCTTCCCTAGATATATAGGAATGCAACAATGAAAGTTCCTGCCTTAATGTGGTTGTGGTTTTGAGGGGTTCCTGGTTTTCAGGTTCAGAGTTCTCTAGGTCAGGAATGGCCTAGTTGCAGAGTTCTGCAGTCAAAGTTGCAGATATTGGATTTGGTTTTCTAAAGGGCCTGAAAAAAAGGCTTTTTGTTGCCCTTATCAATGCAGAATTGCAGTATCATTTTGTAACAGTCACTTTCTGGGCTTTTTGTTTCACCAGTTGTTGAGCAGATTTTGTCTGGACCTGTATTGTTTGACCCCTTTGCATGAGCTGATATTAGCTCTTGTCCCATTATTCAGAGTTCAATAGAGATGCAGACCATTTCTCAGAACATCATTGTCTGTCTCTCAGAAAGGTTATGAGTTTTGTGAAACTGGTCATGACATTCTTCCATCCACCCCCTCAGGGTCTACAGAGTAGTAAGGAGATGCGAAATTTGACAAACTAGATAAATATATGTTTTAAAGCAAAGCAGCTGTTCAGCTTCCTCCTTCCCCCTCACTGTGCAGTACTGGGAGTACACTATTCTCATTGCTATATTCCCACACTTCAGTGGCCAGTATCATCCTGACCTGCAGTCCTCTCTTCTAAGGGTTGGTTTTAACTGTTTAATTCTTTTCTGGGCAAAAACATCTGTTGATGCCTTTCTTAAGAACAGACAAGCAGGGCAGTTTACTTTCTTTTCTGTGAAGAGACCAGACCCATGGTCAACATAGAGATCAAGCTGTAGTTCTCCAAAGTTTAATGATGTGCTTAATGTGCTCCATTACAAGACTGTGCTCCTTGTGTTCCACCCTAGCAGGAGAGGAGTTGACCCCTTTGAGAGCATCTGAAACACTGGAGCACATTAATGTGACCCTGTTGGTGAATGTCAGGTGAATTTTACTAACTTAGGCTCTATTCTGCAAGCATGTGCAGCAGCTACCTGTTGTCAAAGCTGCTGGCACAGCCTCTATCTTAGGACAATTTAACACTGAGTGTCTTTTACTGTCTTGTGATGTTCAGATGCCCATTGTTCTTCCAATCTGATGTAACAAGAAAAGCCAACACCTAGCTGCCCGGGAGTTGAAAAAGCATTCAGAAACAAAGGTTGTGTAATCAAACCAGAAGTGTTTACGAGAGTCCATAAGCAATAAGCAGTGTGACACTCCAATCTACTCGTCTGTAAATATTAAATATCACACAAACCTTCCAGTGATTCAAACACGTATGCCTTGTCTCCTATCTCTCCCACTCTGCATTAGTATTCTTTTAATCTTTTTGAGAACACATTAAAGGAAGAAAGTAATGATATTTTATCCTGGTGTATTCATAAAGCAAATGCCCTGCTCTTCAGAAAGCGCAAGGGGAATAGGCAGTAGTTTGTGTTGGTATTGAGGAGCAGTATGGCTATGCTTTGTGCTGCTGGAATCAGTGCAGTTATTATTAAGTATTACTGTTTGGAGTATTACTTTGTTTGAGCTCAGTTTGTGAGCAGAATGTGAGCAGTCCAAGGAATCCTCTCCCAGACATTTCTGGTCAGAGTTACCTCTGAATGTTCAAGTGGTCCTGGGGATTTGTCTCCATGGCTTTTTTTGCAAGCTCTCCTTTTTCCACAAAGGTTTTTCCTGGTGCCTTTATTCCTTATTGCTTTGGCTCCTTCTTTGGTACTAGCTTCCTTTCGGTTTTGCTGGGAATTAAAATTCCTGCTTACCAAGAATCATGTGCAACTATACCTTCTTAATTTTCTAACAGTTTTCGCCTTTAAAAAATACTTATTTTAGCTGGATACTTTATTTTATGTTTAGGAATTTTCCCTTCCTTTGACCTGCCTCTTTTTTTCCTACCAGCAAAATAGGGAAGAACGGATTTCACCATGATTTTAATTTACATTTTATTTTAGGCCAAGACTCTTTGTGCACTAGAAGTCTTTCTTTCTCTGTCACTAAATTTCCTTATTTGGAGGAGGTATGCATAGGCTAGCATCCTTGTCTCTTAAATTCCAGGAATGTTTCTGGCAAAACAAAGTCTTGAAAACAAATACCTAGAAACTACTGCCAACTCTTACATTAAATCACCCTTTTTTTATAGACTCAGTTCATACATTCCCATGCTTTTTGCATGTTTTACTACTGAAGGAGTTACATTCAAGTTAACCATTATTTTCCAGAAACTTTAAATATTGCATAAGTGAGGTCCAGTAAGAGCAATGTAAGCTAAAGTAAAACAGTAGTCTTGTATACAGGTAAGCAAATGTTATGGCATTTTGCTTCCGGAATTCATGTGAATCAATGTTGTTCCATGAATTCTGAGCCAGAGTTACTTTACTGTCTCCAGTCTGACCTGTGGCCACCGATGTGCTGCAATGAATGCAAGCGTGTAGCACATACTTATGATCCTCCTTCTAACATATGCCAAGGTTTGATAAACATTAGATGTCTGTTTCTTTCTGCATCCCATGGAAAACAAGTGGGAATCCTTAATGCTTGCAGCACTTGTATTGGGCATAATATTTGCAGCTTCCCTCACCGGTGTATTTTGGCACAACAAAGACTTGAACTATGTGGGATCTTAATTTTTATCTGCAAATCCACAGTTAGAAAAAGGTCATGTCTGTCACCAAATCTAATGAAAACAATATGTTTCAGTGTTCTCAGTGAAACAAACTCTGGAAACTCCTTTCAAGAGACATGAGATGTTTTGTTTCCATTTTAATGATAATTCTATGTTCTTTAAAACTATAACAATATGAGTTCTGTTGAATGACAGATAAAAATGTTCCTTTTATAAAAAGGTCAGAGCAATTCTTCAGCTATATCAAAATGCATTTGAGCTCTGAAAATGCCTTTCTGAAGCAAACTTTTTTTGAGATGAAGAAAATTCCACATAGTCATTTTTCCTTGATGAAATACCTCTTTGAAAAATTTTTAACAATTTTAGTTAGTACCTAGAGAAATGTCCCAGTAATAGCTCATACTTCTTGGGCCTCTGGATGGAAGCTGTTTTGATGTCTAACTATATTCTCCTCAGGTTTGCACTCCTCAGGTTGTTTCAGTGATGAAAATAAAAATGTATTTTTTCCTTCAGGTTCATTTTTGATACAGTTGTTCGATGCGCTGCCAACACAGTTTCACCCAGTCTGGACTAAAATTTACAAGGACACCAGATGGGACATCCTCTGTGCAAAGCAAAAAACAGAGCATCTGTGTCAGACAAGCACAACCACAGGCCACATGGATAACCAAGAAATTTTCTGTACAGCAGCAAACACATCCAGAAGTTTAGAAACTAGGTTGGCAGCAGCCTTAAAGCATTTTGATGAAGAGCAGAAGAGAGCCAAGAATGGCTACTAAGCCTGGTTTAAAAGCAGGAAAAGTCTTAGCTCCATGCCGAACAGAAAAGGGTAGAGTTAATTTGTAATTAGTAAGAGGGTTTTTTAGTGAAATTCACCATCATCAGCTGAAAATTTGAGGTATATTCTAAAGAAGCAAGGAAACTGAGGCATGACAGTATTGGAAAAGTATGATGATTCTTGATATTGAAGTCTCTTGGTGGAAGAACACTACAAATGCAGGGAAATCAATGGTGAAGAAGTAAATATGGAACTGAGAGTAGATCTACTCAGATAAAAGATTCTGAAAGAAAAAAAACCCCACCTTTAGACATGATGTTTTATAGCAGTGTCACATTTAAAAATTCCAGAAGAAAATTAGCAGTCTTTCTTTCCAGAAGAAAATCATTCAAAATTAGGATATTATTGTTAAGCTGAACTGCCAGGCCTACGGGTCTCTCTCACTCCCTTATTTCCAAGTGATTGACTCTTATTCTTTTGATCAAGTGCAGTATATCTAGCAGATGATTCAATTTGCCATAGTGTAATAGTAGAAGCAGTATCTGTTTCTATAAATATTTTTTGTATTTAATTGAAATTGGAAATTATGGACAAGGCTCTTTAGAAATTTAAATTGGTAGTTTTAAAATGTAGCTGCAGAAGTAACCTTAAATGTCTGGTTTGAAATTGCTTCATTATAGAACTGTAAGGAACATGTAGAGAAACGACAGATGAAATTATTGCATGTGAACAGTCACCCACAGGCAACTGATTCCCTACTTTAATTTCACTTTTCCTATGTGCTGATGAGGTAGTTACTTTGTTTTGATCTTTGAGAGCTCATTAAGAACACTCATTAAGCCTCAGAATACTCAGTGAAGTATAGCTTCTGCTGTTACATGCAGGGTACAGTTCAATAACCTTTTCAGATTATAAAAATTTGGAGGTAATCAGGAATAGTACCCCAGAGACTGAGCTACTGAAACATGATATTGATAAAAACAAACATAGAGATGTCAGGCTGATGTGTTGTCTTTGTTGGCACCATTATCATATTTTAAGATGCTCAAAGTTAAACTTTGTCACAAAGAGATTGGAAAACAAATGAAAAGTAATGACATTTCAGCTGTACTTGTGCAGATTGGTTATTTTAATATCCATCTCCTTCCTGCTCCTTCTTTCTTGTTAGCTTGAATTCCTTTACACATTTCTTCTTCATTAAGTTAAAAATTTCATCTATGTTGTCTGTCCTCTCCTGCTCTCCAGGGAGGAAATCTTTTAGGCCCTTTTCTAATCTTTGCCCAGATTTTCTGAATTTTTAGTAATATGTGCCACATCACTGCTGCCAGCATCCTCAGAGCCTTCCTATGAGACTTGGTATCTCTTGATTTTGGACTGAAACAGGATAAAATATTGCATTTAAATGCATGATAGCTCATACAGCACTTATAAAACAACAGAAGTGGGAGTGCACAAGCAAGCTTCAGTTCTGCTGAGGGGTAAAGCTCATGCAAACTTCTGAAGTGTTAATTTCCTTGTTCCTGTGTTAAGGAAAATCATGCTCATCCTTAAGTGAGTAATGTAAAACTTTACATAAATTATTAGCTGAGAATTATTGCCTAGAAATTTTCTTGCACACAATAGAGCCTTTCCTTTTAGCTCAGTCTTATCTCTCAGTCCATTGCTATCATTGCTCATGAGGCATCAGTCCCTTTTCCCCATGATGTTCAGTCTACTGAGTGCTCTAATTTTAATCTGCTCTTCTCATCTGCTAATTTTCTTAATTTCATAGGTTTCATGCTTTTTGTTTCATTCTGCAATTAAGATGGTTCCTGTCTCTGCCATCCTTTCTCCTCCCTGCTCCCTCCCTTCTCCAAATATGCTCAACAGATGTTTGCTTTCCTTGTTGCACATTTGATTCTCTGACTCATGCATCAATAAAAAACCTGCCACAGATGAATGTGAGCAAGGCTGAGATGTCTCCCAAAATTATTGCTTTTAAAAGTCTGCTTGCTTCATTACACCTATGTCACCTGGAGGGTGTGACAAGTCATGGTAAACTTATGAAGATTTGGGCAGTCCTGTGACTCGATGAGAAAGTCAGGAAGCAAAATCCCTGTGATTTTCTGTCTGCTGTCGCCTAGGGGGACTCAGAGGGAGACTGTTCAGTTACAGTCTGTGGGCTAGGCAAGGAAGAAGGAAGTCCCCTCCTCTGTTAGCAATCCTGTGTTGTCACAACGGGAAATCGAGTGAAATGGAGGCTTAAATAGGGACATGGCTGAACCTTAATCAGGGTCAGCCGAGCACATGGTTTACTGAGTCTTCCAGCTAAACTATGAGGAGTCTCCTCTTTTGGCAGTATTGAACAGAAGCCTAAAACATCAGCTGAGTTTTTATCTCTGATTCAACCTCCTAAACAGCTACTCTGTTAATCTGAGGCAGTTACATCTCACAGAATTTTTGCTGGGGCTCCGTTTCATCTTTGAACCAGCAGCACTCAGAGCCTGAGGGCAAATGAGTCACCCAAGGAAGAAGGAGCTCTGGCAGAGCTGGGCTTGAGCAGGAAGAGATCATCACAGTACATTTGTATCCAATGTAGATAGACATTCCTTAACCTTAACCAGAACACCTGCCACTCTAGTGGCACAATACTACAAGAATTATCTTAGGTATTATTAGGCATTACCCAAGGGCAGTGAATAAAAGGTTCCTGTATAGTTGTGAATCAATGAATTAGAAAAAAATAATTGTTTCGATATCTTTACAAGCATAATATTATTATTTTACCACTGCTAATTACTTTTTCAATTTGGAATAATAAGCAATTAATTTAAAATAATTATATCCAACCTCAGCTATAATGGAATTAACTTTTCTTAATTGCCAAAAGAAATAATAATTTTGGTAGTCAGCATGGCTTTACAGGGGAATGAGAGATCATCAAAGTAAATTAAATTAGGAGCTCAATTGGGAAAATGAAGGCCTTTCACCATACAGGTAATTTCAATATTCAACATTTTTATTATTTGAGAATATTCTGTTTCAGTTTCAGAATAACCTAAGTCTTTAATATTGAACCAACTCCATATTAAACCAGATTTTCCCGGATGTTTGAGTTATTGTGTTTCCAGTTATTAGATTACATCTTTGCATGACCTCTACCTTGAGATGACCATTCCATAATATAGCATGTCAATGTCAAGAGAGGATTATGTTGCAACACAGAAGGCCATTTAGAAGAGAAGTTCGATTCACCCCAGATGGGCTAATCTAGAGAAATAAGGTATAATTTCAGCAAGCAATTCAAACTAGAACCTTGTTGAAATATCAGTAGTGGTGAAGGTCAAAGGCCCAACTTTCCCTGTATCATAGGATCATAAAATGTTTTGGGTTGGAAGAGGCCTTAAGATCATCCAGCTCCAAAACCCCTGCCATGGGCTGGCAACCTTTCATGAGATCAGGTTACTTAGAACCCAACTCAGCCCAGTCATGAACCCCTCCAGGGACAGCCTGTTCCAGTACCTCAATGTGGTGGTGCAAGAGTTGTTTTATTAAGTTATTAAGTTATTTTTGTAAGTTTTATAAGTTTTTTATAATGGTTCATTCCACTGTGCAGCCCCCCCCCCCGTGTTCTGGAATGGTTTTCCCCCTTAATAGTTAGGTATATAACCAGGCGTTTTATGCCAATCATTCCTCCCCTGCACCTGTCCCTGTCAATCCCCCCTCTCTCCTCTTGGTCGCCCTGTCTGTCACTTCGAGACCCTTCCCTGGATTCTGGAAAGATCCAGGAGAGGCGCCGAGTGATAGGCTGGTGCCCGGGGAATCCCCTCCTTCCCTCTTGTGATTTGTTAATGGTTCAGAAGTTGACACCCGCTGTTACACCCCCGTGTTCCCTGGTTGGCTGACCCGTTGTCACCACCCCTGGATCCTCCCCTGCTTATAAGTGGCCGCAAGGCTTTGATCTGGGCTCTCTCTGTGTAGCGAGGGTCTGAGGAGGAGCTCCTTGCCGGACTCCCCTTAATAAACTACCTTTTACCCTGCTCAAAGAGAGTCGACCCTTTTTCTGTCGCTGCAGTCGTGATGCCTTCAGGTCCACTCGCCTTTGTGGGGAACCAAGAACCCACCGGGAGGAGGTTACTTGCCCTGCCTGTAACCCCGACCGATCCACGCTGTCACAGTGCAGAACTGAGCTAGCCTGTGGTCAACACCTGCTAGGCGTGAGGGACACAGCGACACCTCAACACTAAGAATTTCTTCCTGATATCTAATCTAATCCAATCCTACCCTCTTTCCGCTTCTCCCGTGTCCTATCCCTACATGCCCTTCTCTAGTCTTTTTGTAAGCCCTCTTTAAATACTGAAAGCTGTTATAAAGATCTCCCTGAAGCCTTCTCTTCCTCAGTGTGAACAACCCCAAGACTCTCAGTCTCACACAGGGAATGTGCTCCAGCCCCATGATCAACTTAGTGGCTCTCCTCCTCAATCATTCCAACAGGTCTCTGTCTTTCTTGCGTGGGGGATCCCAGAGCTGGACACAGCACTCTGGGAGGGGTCTCACCAGAGCAGAATAGAGGGGGAGAATCCCCTCCCTTGCACTGCTGGCCATACTTTTGTTGCCACCCAGGATGCAGTTGTGCTCCTAGGCTGCAAGTGCACATTGTCGACTCATACTGAGCTTTTCATCCTCAAACACCAAGTCTGTGTTGCCAGGGTTAGTCTCAACCCATTCTCTGCTCAGCCTGTATTTGTGGTTGGGACTGCTCCGACCTGGCTGCAGGATCTTACATTTGCCCTTCTTAAACTTTATGAGTTTTGCACAGTTTCACCTCTCCTTAAGCCTGTCACAGTCCCCTTGGATAGGATCCCTTCCCTCCAGGGTGTCAACTGCCCCTCACAGCCTGCTGTCATTGGCAATTTGCTGAGGCTGAACTTAATCCCACTGTCCAAATTGCTGGTAAAGATATTGAAAAGATCTGGCTCCAATAATGACCTCTGGGGAAAAATACATGTCACTGGTCTCCAACTGGACAGAGAGCTGTTGACTGCAACTCTTGGAGTGTGACCATCCTCCCAACTTTTCATCCACCCATCAAATCAGTGTTTCTTTAATTTACAGGCAATGTTGTCACACAGAACAATGTCAAATGCTTTCACAAGTACAGGGAGATGTCATTTGTTGTACTTCCTTCATCCACTACTGCAGCAATCCCATCATAGACAGACAATTTTGTCAGGCATGATTTGTCTTCAGTTAAATCACGCTGGTTGTCATAGATTACCTTCTGATTTCCCACACACCTTAGTGTAGTTTCCAGAAAGATCTGATCCAAATCTTGCCAGGCACTGAGGTGAGACTGGCCCTTAGTCTTCCTTATCCCCACCTTGTAAAAATGGTGGTTATGTTTCCTCTTTTCCAGTCCATGGGAACTTCACCAAGCTGCCATGACTCCTTAAGTATGACAGTGTAATAGTTTTAATTTAATAAAACTGGGTGGAAACACCAATTAATGTAGGGGTTTTAGTGTTAATATTTTTGTGGGAGGGAGAGATTAGGAGAAAAATAAACAAAGCAGGCTTAAGCTTAAAATTGAACAAAAAATAGTTTTATTAACACACACTAAAAGAATAGAAAAAAAGAAAGCTGGAAAAAAACCTAAAACAGAATGAAACTTCAAAAACACTCTTCTTTCCCCTTACAAACTATTAACTTTCTTATTGAACAACATAGAAAAACACAACCTAGGGTTTTCAGTCAGTTTCACCACTTAGACATAACTACTCATTACTTAGGAGAAGAGTCCTTCTAAGATTTTTTATAAAGATGTTTGCTATAAGACAAAATAGTCCAATGCTCTCTGTTACACGTTCTGCTGCCGCCCGGAGTTTTCGCAGACTGTGATGTTCTATCTGCAAAGCTTCTCAGTGTATCTGGGGTAATATTTACAAATACTTCTTCTGATCTAAAATTATTGTTGTCTCAAAGGGCTGAGACCTCCTTTTTGACCTAGGAGCGGGAGTTTCAAAGCTCCCCAAAAAATCTCTACTACACCAGTCCTTAATTTTGATTAGAATAGCATTCTATCCAAATAATACTAAGATGCTACAAAGAACAGTTTATTTCTTCATAATTTACCTTAGAAAAGTCCAGGTAAAAATGTCCACTTCTTCAATCCTATTCTAATATTATTAGTTCTTTCACTTATCATCTAACTGACTTCATGTAGTGTCTGTTCCATGTACTTTCTGTTTTTTCTTTCTTCTTTCTCTTGAGGAAAAATTGTGCTTTAAAAATTCCGTGTTGCTAAGAAAATGTTAAATTTTGCCTGGGCTTGCAAAAGCCACAAGCATGCGCTGGGCTGGTAGAAGAAACCGGCAAATGTCCTTTTTTCCACCCCTCGGTCTTATCTAGGGTGGTCCAGCTTGGAGCTATTACTAAGCTGCAAGAAAAGGCTTCACTTGGGCTGCTCTCACGCGAGCAGCAGTCCGTAAAGGGCTCAGCCGGACCCGGCCCAGCGCCCAGCCAGCAACAGGGGGCTCCCCCTGGGCTCCCCCTGCTCTCCGTGCGGGCAGCAGTTCTCAGAAGCCCAGCCGGCCCGGCCCGTCCGCCCAGAGGGGCAGCAGAGCCCAACCCGGCACGGGCCCGGCCCGGACCACAATGCTACCTCATGGCTGATCACCAAAGCAAGAGCGTGGGCCCTCAGCAGCAGATTAGTTTTAAGCGTTCCTTCCAAAGTCACACGGACATTTCCCATTGGTGAACTTAGCTGCCAATATCCCAGCCTGCTTTCTGACAGGTCCTTGTCCTCCCCCCACCCCCAGCCCACACTACGGTTAGGGCAGGGGAAAAACATTTTGCATTTCTCTATATCTAGAAAACAAAATCGTGCCAACCTATGAAAGACAGAGAGTGGCTTAGCCTCTTCTTCAGTCAGTTCCCTCAGAACCCACAGATGTACCTCCTTGCACTTGCTTACTTTCAGGTTCCTTAGATGTTCTTCATTTCCCAGTTCCTGGTTTCAACTTCTGCATCTTGAGCAGTGTGGCTGGAACCCTTGCTGGTAAAACACTGAGGCAAAATATCATGGATTACCTTGGCATTCTCCATATCCCATGTACCAGGGTCTCCTATAACCTTTCTGAGAGGAACACATTTTCCCTAGTCTTTTTTTTATCACTCACACCCCCAAAGAAACTTATTTTGTTAATCTTGATATCTTTGGCCAGGTTTACTTCTGCCAGTGCTTTAGCTTTTCTAACAGTCTTTCTGATATCCGGGCTATTTTTCTGTATTCATTCCCAGGATACTTGTCCCTCCTCTTGGAAAAGGTCCCTACCTTTCCCTTCTATTTGTCCAGGAGCTCCTTGTTCATCCATGCAAGCTTCCTGGACTTCTTCCCTGATTTCTTCTTTGTAGAAATTCATTGTTTCTGAGGCTGGAGGAGAAAATCCTCGAATATCATCCAGCTCTCTTGGGCTCTTCTTCCTTCCAGGACACTGTCCATGGCACTCTACCAGGAAGATCCTTGAAGAAACCAAAGTCTGCTCTCCTGGAGTCCAGGGTAATGAGCTCTCTGTGTGCCCTCCACACTGCCCCAAGGATCTCAGACTCCACAATTTCATGGTCACCCCAGTCCAGGCTGTGCTTGAGCTTCACATTCCCCACCAGGGCCTCCTTATTGGTTACAAAAAGGTCCAGCCCAACACCCCTCCTCACTGGCTCCTTTATCACTTGGCGGGGGAAATCGTTACCCACATGTTCCAAGAGCCCATTGGATTGTCTATTCCTGACTGTGTTGTCCCTCTAACAGATACTGGAGTGGTTGAAGTTCTCCATGAGAACCAGGATATGTGAATGTGAGGCCACCCCTCTCTATGTGCAGAAGACCTCATCAGCTTAATCCTTCTGTTCAGGCAGCCTCAGAGACCTACTATAGAATCACCTGTCTCTCCTCTCCCTTCAGTGCAGACCCAAAAGCTCTCATTCAGCTCCTCATCTATCCCCAGCTGGAATTCCATGTGCTCCATTATCATAAAGGGCATCACCACCTTCTCATCTCCCCAGCCTGTCCCTCCCAAAAAGCTCATACCTTTCCATTCTGACACTCCATGGGTTTCTGTGATGCCAATAAGATCAGAGCCCTGCAGATGTGGGCAAGTCTCTAGTTCCTCCTGTTTATTCCCTGAGCTGAGTGCATTATGATTTTCTGTCTGGGATGTCTGGAATTCCTTGGTCCCGTGCTTCAGGTGTTTTCCTCTGGACCTGCATAACCTCTCCAGACTCTGGGCGTCTCTTGCTGTCTCTGCCTCTCTGGTATAAGTGGATGGCCTGTCATCCCATGCCTTATCACTGTTAAACCTGATGATATCTCTCTCTCCTATCATATCGCATTTGACACCCTAGAAACAAGTCTTGGCCAAAGATGATTTTTCCCTTTTGGGACAGGTGAATCCTTTTGGAACTCAGCAAGTCTGGTGACATGTAGGCCATCCCATTATCAAAGAACACCAAATTTTGATGGTTACACTGGTCGTAAGGTCATTTATTAGTAGACTGAGTCCACCTGTTTTCTATCTATGTTGTCGCCTGGAAGAACAGAAATAGGAATAAACTGCAGTTCTGATTCCCTCAAAAATAGTCCCAGTGCCTTGAAGTCTCCTTAGATCACCTTTGGACCATGTCTCACATTTTTGTGGTTGTGCATATGGAGGTAATTGCTGGAAAAAGGAAAATTCCTGAAATCTGAATCTTAGTTTCCAATCTCACTTTAGGTAGAAGGGTATCTGAGAAGGATGCAGAACTAAAACAAGCACAGATAATGCTTCCCTATAATGTTCTTCTGACTTCCAATGCACTCCAAAATGCCTCCATGCTGAAAGAGATGTAGAATTTCCTGAATCAGATGTTTTCTGTTTGGGTCAGAATCAGATCAATTTTTCATGCTAAAACACATCTGTTACAGGCTTTGTCTTACCCACCTCCTTCTGCAAGCAGATCTTCTGCTGGCAATGAATGAGAAATTAAATTTACTATTGCACAGTTTTAAAATAAATGTTTTTCCTCTTTCCATTTCTTCCACAATATGCTGTGTTTGTTCAAATCAATCAGAGCTAAATAAACTAAATACCTATTTTTAGGTGTTTTTTGTTTGTTTGTTTGTTTTTGTTTTTTGTTTTTTAAGATTGAATTTTACGCTCTTGGAAATAGAAAAGAAAATCTCCAGTAAAGCAAATCTTAGTTACATGCTATCCTGCTCTTGAAGATATTCCCAAAAAAGAGAGAGTAGTGATTTTTCAGTAACCAATTCTGAGTTTCAAATAATAAATCAATAATCCTTCAGCAAGATTGAAGTAATTTCGTTCTTTGTTATTCTGGTTTGTCACAACTTGTTAGGGGGATTTATTTCCCTTTGGGACTGTGACACTGCTGCCATGACAACAGTAATTCACAAAGCCAGATTCATCCCCTGATATGTAAAATTGTGAAAACTGTCTAGGATGTTGCTAAGTATTATATATTTTCTTTTCTTTTGTTAGCAATTTTACTTGGTGGGTGGATAATAACACCACCAAGTTTGGAAGCTTTCAGATGCCTATTTGCCTATTTCATTCTATATGGAAGCTTTCTTGCAGAAAGTTCCAAATGTAATACAAAACCTGTTTTGCACATGGTAAGCCCTCGGTAAGATGCAACAGCATTAGCAGAGGTCCAGGTAAACCAGATAGGTTTACATGTGTGACCTTCATAGCTATTTTTTATGACTCAAGATCATTTTCTATTACATTTTGGGCAGAAAGGGAATGTTAGCACAATTTATTCACCACCATATGCTTGTTCACAGGCTATATGACAAATAGAGTCTATTTCCCAGGCATAACAAGGGCTTTCAGCAGTAGAAAAGTCTGTTTTGAGCTCAGCAAGCATTAAAACAGTCCTCATCCAAGTTTTCTTTCTATAGGAGAAATACTGCAATTTCCAGTGCAAGCCTGACATCAGCTTGATAAGTAATGGTGATTTTGTCAAGCTCTTGCCATCACATATCTAATTTGTCAAAGTAGAATAAGCATGATTTCCTTGTATTTCAACTGCTCTCATTTTCCACTTAACGATTTTTTTTTATCCCAAAAAAGTGGTAAATGACACTTGGCAGTGCTGGTACTGTTCCTCTAGTCATCTAAAAAGTAAAAGAAAGGAAAAACCTCTCTTCCCATTTCCAAAGTATTTTATAAGGATTAATTTCACCTTCCAGTGTCTTGTGCAGGATTGACAAGTGAAATCAAAGGAGTCACTGGTTTTCTGCTCTCCAGTTTCCACATATGGCCTGCCACAGTGATATAGAGAATCTTTAACTTTCTCCTTCCACTACTCTGTTTCAGGCTGTTCAGTTTCTGAGCAGGTATCTGAGCAGGTATCTATGTGTAGGTTTGGGAGTGGTTGATTGGCTGGTGGTAGCACGTTACTGAGCATCAATTCTTCCTTACTGATCAGAGAAAAGACTGAGCTGAATGATATTTTTTCAGCAGGGTGGATTGGCCCATGCACTGTCAGTTAGACCACGTTCAAATTAAAACTGTGTTTGTGCTCCCTTGCCATTCTGCTCAAAATCTCCCAATGATACTTTGACAGGCTTCTATTGGGTCTGCAAGCCGCACGCCTGGAGTTTAAACTCCCTCGGAATTTGGATCAGCTCCATAGCTGTGAAATCTACAGTGGCCACTTACCTCTTGTCCTCTATAAGTGGAGTCTGTTACATCCCCTACTGAAGAGGGACCAGGGCAGTAAGCATTGTGCAGTTCCTGAAATACACCTCTGTGAGGACTGGTGATCCCACTGAGATTGTTCTGGTCTGTGTTTTTCAGGAGCAGTGGACTGTTAAATGAAATAAACCTTCATTTGCACTGAAGTAGGGAGATTAATTTAAAATATTTTAGATTCATTTTAGACTGGATAAATAAATGACATATATGTTTGCCATTTCTTATACCTATAGAAATTTGGTTCAAATTTCTGTGGATGATTCAGACTTTGAATTAGATCCTTTCAAATTTTCAGGTCTTTCATGGTGTGGGGAACATTTCTAAAACATAACATTCTTCTTTGACCTCCTCAGTCTCTGAAATTTCTCTTTTTCGCCTTACATTTTCCTGGGTCCATTTTCTATTTTTTTATTAATAGACTTCAGACCCTCCAGGAAAATTCTACTGCACTCCTCTTTCTGTCCCTCTCTGTCCTTACAGACAAGACAGAACAGACCTGGTTCGATAGATCATAGGTTTTTGGCTTTTCTGTGCTGGGGCCATCCCAGGGGTCATTAGGAATGAGGATCCCATGTCTCCATCTTATTGAAATTCTGCAGTCTTTGCTATCTAACTCTAGATAGCAAAATTGTGTGTATCTTGTGATTGGTATTCAGTATTGCAATAACTTCCTTAAATCAACTGGAATTAATAGACTTTTGTAAGACTAATTTCACAATAATTCTTGAGGTGCTATAGAAATGAAAAATAAAAGACTTTGCATTTCATATCCATGCTTAGAACATATGATTATTTTGATTTCTCATAAATATTTGCTGCTTCCTTACTCCTGCTTCTAAGTATTTTTCTCCATGCAGGCTCATGCTGACAGTAAGTTAATATGGTCTCTTCCATAATGCAAGGCTAGAAGCGCTCTAAGCGAGATTCCCAGACTAAAATCTGTGGCTATTTACTGTGGATGTCTTTGACAAACTTTCTCAAATCTGAGCTGTAATTTTGTTTTGTTTTGTTTTTAACTATTAGAAACTTGTTTATCACTTCAACCCCTCACCCATTTTCTTGGATACCTGTACTGCTATCTTAAATTTGTCTTTGATTTAACCTCCATGCACCCTGCTTGTGAAGAGCACAGCAATCAATCTTCCCCCTCATCCTTTATAAAGCTGGTACAACAGTGGCAGCAGAAAAGGTTAGTGTTGAGACTCGCCTACTGAAAAGGCGAGTTGGACTTGCTGTTGAGACTATAACTAATATTAAATAGAACACATCCCCACCCCCTTATATTACGTGCTTATATTACAGTGCCTTCTTTTTTATAATTTTCCACTTTTATTTTCCAGGGGAAGAGAAAAAAAGGCTTACATTTCATTTGAATAAAAATTACTTTGCTAAATTAGAAACATTGGCAATAGTCCCATTTCTCAACCAGTTTCAGACATAGCTTTATTCTTTGCTTTTTTGATTACCATGATGACTTGGAATAGTCATTAGGTGTTTTTTCTCAAACCCTTTGCCTACCATTTCTACCATGTGCTCAAGCTGGTTTATGGCACTTTTGAATGGCTCAGTGAGCTAAGACTCTCTGGAAGTTGGAACCTGAGTTTAGGACAACAGAGGCAGTGAATATTTAAGACTATTGCTAACTGCAACACATATGGTAATATGACACAGTCTCCACTTGTTTGTATCTCTTCTAGGGAATCTTATTCAAATTCATTAATTTGCATTCCACAGTGAGTACTGAGAATTGCCACTACTTAATACATGACATGTTGCCTTGCATAAACTCCACTGCTGTATTAGTTAACTTTCAGCTAATTATTTTTTGGACTTCAAAGTCATCTATGACTATTTTCTTCAAATTATTAACACATGAAGACAAAGACCTGCTGGTTTGTTTGTTTTCTTTTTAAAATTTGTGATAGAATAGGAACTATTGTAAGATTTGTCATTGACAGAAGAGAAAGTGGATAATAATCAATCAATAATATAGATTAAAAAGAGTTTTTCCAAAGGAAATCTAGAGAAAAAAGTTATTTTAAAACCTATATCTGTCTCCTCTCTTCTTGCCTGTCTGGACATGGCACTGTGATAATTTTGTAGCAAGAGCAAGAAGGACAGAATATTTGTAAAAGTCAGGTAGTATCTGGATTAATAAAAATTTCACTCACATATTTTTGCTGTATTATTCATGAATCCTATGTGCTAGACACAACTGCTTGAACTGAAGTTAACGTTCGACTTGCACTGGTTAAGATTAAGACCTTTGCCCACTGAAATATAATTTGGGTTGTATATCAAAATCCTGTGCTCATTATTTGAATATGAAATACCAGCAGTTTGATATGACAGTACAGACTTTTGGAGAAATTAGTGTTCAGCTTAGTGCAAGTATGGGAAGGATAAATGTTTGTGATATTTCTTTCCAAGGTAATGTTCTTTGGTGGTAAAACTTCGTTATGTGAGGTCAGAAAGACACTTCAGATGGTAACTTCATTAGAGATCTGAAATTTAAGAATTTAATTTATGAATTGAAAAATTCATCCACTAAGAATGTTGAATTAGAAGAGTCAACTAATGTTCAGAATAATTTGTTTTAAAAATATAGAGGAAATCATAAAACAGTGAAAACATAGCTGTTCTCAGTCCTACTGGTTGATGTGCCATGGCTTTGATATATATAATCAGAAAATGTACAGAATCCTGTTTACTTTTGAATTTACCTTGGTAAGGACTGTATTTTTTATCCTTACATCTGGTACTTTTTTTCATTCAGTAGAACAGCATGTATTTCTAGGTAAAATCACTGTGAGTCTGAAATGCACCATGATTGAAATATGATATATGTTGAAATATGTCAACATGTACATTAGTGGGTTTTTACCGTGTTTCATGAATAGTCCTTAGATGCTGCTTTTCACTGAGAACTTCTATCACTTAAGACATCATAAAGGCTGTAAGTCAGCTATTTTGAATCAGAGCAGAGAAACTACAATTCCAAGTACATCCCATT
Source organism: Hirundo rustica (assembly GCF_015227805.2). Classification (NCBI taxonomy): domain Eukaryota; kingdom Metazoa; phylum Chordata; class Aves; order Passeriformes; family Hirundinidae; genus Hirundo; species Hirundo rustica. The sequence continues at coordinate 10,952,435 of NC_053488.1, forward strand.
GCTTATTTCTGGCTATTTATTTATTTATTTATTTATTTATTTATTATTTACAAAGTAGAGTTATTCTGGTACTTTTCTAAAACTGAGCTATCTTTGAAATGAAAAATCTGAAATTTTTTGCTGGCAAAATGGATTTATTAATCTCTACTTATTTTATTAAAATATTTTAGTTGGATGGATGACTTTAAACTGAACTAGTTTCATTACACTCTTCGTAGAAATGGATATCAGTATCAGCTCATACTGAAAAGTAGGTGCACAGGGGATGTCTTAACCAGATCATGTGTGTGGGGAAGGCATATGTGTTTTCTATAAGAGAAGATAGAAGCTATTGAACTGCCAGAGAAATTAACTTATTTATTTCCCTGAAGTCTCAGCCCAGATTTCATTAAATATTTGAGCTTCTAAGGACCTGGTGTATATTGGATTTTGAGAGAAGAACATGGAAGATTATCTGGGGCAAGCCTGTCCCACACAGGTTATCTTCAGCTGCTCAACTTGACAGAATCAAACACAGATTCAGAGTCATTAAAGTAAAAAGTTTAAATGAATAAATAAAATTTCTTAATAGAACAACTCCTTGCCTTTAGAACTGGGTTTCTTGCTGCCACCTCTATATTACATTGAGGTTACTAACCAGGACATGTCAGCACAGGACTTTGCTCCATTTCATGCTGAACTCTTGGTGAAATTAATTTGAATTATCACTCTTACTAGACCAGCATGAAAAGCTTTTTCTTTTTTTTTTTTTTTTCCCCTGATGTTGAATTATCAGTATTTATAAAATTCAGTTCCACTGAATAAATTGTGGAGGTAGTTTTTATACTATTCTTTTTTCGTACACGTAATCTTGTTTTCATGGAGCAGTTTGTTCCTGTTACTTATTCTTCTTTAAGAAATATTGTTTTGCTTTGGAACATTAGAGTGCTAATAAGTCCAGGGAACTCTGTTTATGAAGTAGAGGAGAAATAAGCTAAAAATTTGTTAATCAACCAACAATTAGCACTATCAGGTTGCAACAAAACATTAGGTTGAATACAAAACCTGTAGGCTAAGGACTCTCTCAGCTGGGGTGTCTACCTTCTTGTGTTGTCATTACTTCAAACTTGACATAAGCATGGTGCAATACTGAATGGCTCCTGAACTACTTTCTGGGCATCTGATTCTTCCTATTTGTCTGCCTTGTCTCTGTGCACTCGTGGTTCCCACTCTTCCTGCCATCCTCCTGAAGGTCGGTGGTCAGAGGAACGTGAGTACCTAGGAGAAGTGAAAATTCTCTATTAGGTGTTTCTCAGTCATTAAAGATTACATCAAATACTTCTGTCCTAGTGTGAATGGTTGTGAAGGATCAAAGTTTTAAATGTAAGAGCCATGAGATGTGCACATATGGATGCAAGATTTGTGGGCTAATATAGACTAATCCAACTATTCCTAGATGTGTCTGCACTTGAACATGCAATTTTTGGACCTCTCTTTCATCATTCTTCCATTTGATGAAGGATGATGTTACGTGTGCAATGACATTTGACAGCAGAATTTCATGGGTGACAAAGAAGTAAGAAAAAAACAAACATAATTCTATATGAGGTACTTCATTTGCTGTTGAGTGAATGTAATATAAGGGAAGCTAATCTAGGTAAAGATAGTGAAGTTATATTTTGAAACTCTCCATTTACCCTCTTAGTTTGAAATTATAGAATTCATTTGTGACAGAGTGGAAAAATTTCAGCTTTAAACTTGAAGTATTTAATGAAGTTTCACCAAGGTAATGTCAATTTCTGGAGGAGGAAAAATCTTTCTTAAATGTTCTCCACTTTTCGTGGTGCAAGTGTATGTTCAGTTTTTAATAGTTCAGCTGATTATGAAAGGTGATTTTATGGACTCTATGAAGAACTCCAGGAATAAAAATAATCAATATTATTTTAATTTCCTGCTGTTTCCTTCTTATATTCCCTTTTATTCATTTGTCCTTTCCATCTTTTATCCTGTGTCAGTGGTGCTACCTGTTAACCATAAAGGTCTCAGTCTTTTTACAGAGGCGCACAAGAGGGCATGTACAGAACAGTGCTTTCTCTGACATTGACTTCCAGCTTCTGATCTAGAGATATGCATTGCAAATTAAGCTAGGAGTTTGTATTCCAAATAACTGATTTGTTTCAGGTTCTTTCCAGAAACACTCAAACAAGGAAAATCCTAAATTAGATTATTTTTTCCAATTCTAATTATGAAACTGTCCCCACTTCTTGATGAATAAAAACTTGCTTTGCAGGCACCATTGACTAGTCCTTAATATGTTGTGAATATCCTTTCACTTCATAATTTCAGTAAGATATTATCTTCAGGAGAATAGAGGGTTTTCCAATAAAATGAATAACATATATATATATATATATATATATAAAAAGAGTAAAATGTGTTTTAGTGCTTTGTGGGCACTTTCAGTGCATTAAGCAACTTCCCAGTTGCTTAATGTAATTAGGGTTTTGAATGCAGTATGAACAACAGGGTCCTTATTTCTGCTGGATGAAAGTAAAGTGATTTGTTATACTATACTTATTAAAATATAGATTTTCATGCTGCTTATTTTCTAATATGTATGCTCATGCTACTTTTTTCTTGCACTTGTATTTAGAATACAATTAAACCTGTAGAGTTTTGAGAATTATTATACATATTTCTTCCCAAAACTTGCAAGGAAACAGCTAGGATACACTTGGGTTAACAGCTTGAAGAAAATATCTGTGTTCCAAACAGGTATGATAACATCAGTTTCTGAGATATGCTGCCATAGCAGTATGCCTGCAGCATATTGTCAGTGGAACTGTGTAATTGTTTTCCATGTGTCCTAAAATAGTTCCTATAATATCAGCTTTGTGGGCATATTTACATGAAAATCAATAAAATTCTTGCTAAGGGCAGAAACCCTTTTAATGAATATCTACAGGTCTGTTTTCTTCCTTATGAATTTGCTAGTAGCTAGCTTAAAAATTGGTTTCAAAATCCATGCGTGTAGTAACCTGTGTATACTCTCATTTTTCATATAACCTGCTTTATCTTTGTGGCTTCTAGGTTTGTCTGGACAAGTAGCATGGAATACCTAAGCTTTGGGGATTTTGATGATCACCTTTAGCTCAAAGAATTCAGATGGCTAAACTCACAAGGAAATGTAAACTTCAGGGACTAGTTTCCAATTCTCTTTTTTTTATTATTTTTTAACATCACTTCTAAGTCTCACCACGCAAACACACCCAGTCTCCCTCATCCCCACCCTCCATCCCCAGTCTTGGACAAAGAACAGGTTTTAAAGAGATTTATAGTTCTGTTCAGTCCTTTGCCTTCAGTGGTCTCAAATGAAAATGAGTTGGCCTTTTTATCTGCTAGCTAATTTGTGTTAACTATAAAACCAGAGGATGATGGACTGGATTAAGGTATTCCACACATTTCCCAGAGGCCATCAAACAGTTTTTATTTGATAGTATAAGAGATGTGAAAAACTATGCAGAATTAGACCCTAAAGCCAAATGACATATAACAATTTTTTTAATTATATGACCATTTACCCATCTACTTCTGCAAAACCCCTAATACCCCACTTCTCCCCAAGACAGAATGACAATATAAGAGCACAAGGAAGAAAGATGTAGGAGTACAACTAGTTTATTTATACATCATAACATTTAACATTGATTTGTTACCACTTTTTATGTCTGAACTGTTTTAGCATTTATGATATTTACATACTTTTACTAAATTGTTATTTAAAGGAAATATTTTCTGTTGTACTTCTGAAAGATGGTTAAGCTAAATGAAAATCATGGCTTATTTTCTGAGACTCTTGTTTAATTCCTTCTGCATACAAACACCACAACCTTCTTCAGGCAGCTGGTAGATGATGTCATGGTGGAGCAGCCCTGAATTTTTAGTCCAGTCCTCAGCACTGGAGGGTTAAGTCTACTGATGTTCCTCTTATCTAACCTGACATATGCCAAACAAACAAGTCATCTCTAGGGGATACTCTTCCTAGGGGAGAATAAGGAGCCTCCATGTGGCTGTGGTTCATGATGGTGACTTTCTGCTGCAGATGCAGGCTCTGTCCCAGTTTGCTCCTGGCTGGAGTAAGGGTTTCTGTGCCAGCAGGCTCAGTAACTGCTGAAACCAGGAGGAGACCTCCCAAATGACTAGCAAGCTATCTGTGTGAGTACTACTCAAATAGAAGGAGACAAATTTAAAGCATGTATTTCTAAGCTAAAGTGGTAGTATTTCTGTACTATGAAACAACACTTGGTAAATACCATCAAATTAGTTTCTCCTTAAGTGGTGACAATAATTACTGTTGTTTACTGACTCTATTTTATAACTGTATGTATGCCTTGCTGTAGAGAAGCTATTTACATGAAGTTTCTTTCTTACCACACACTCTGAGTCGATATTCATGTGACTTTGTAATACTTGCCTGACTTTAAGGATAAAGACCATACTTTTATTTTTCCACAGCAATTGGTAGGAGAGGAACAAGAAATCCTCTAATGGTTTCTAGTGCCTGCAGATTCATCTTATTTTTCTCCCTCTAGAAAAGGCAAAAGTATGCTCAGTAAAAGGGGGAGAACATATGATTATTCATTATTTCTCCTCATGTACTTTCAGTTTTGACTGAATGCTCTAACCAAAGGTTAAGAAGGAAATTCTAGTAGTTTATTCATCTGCTGAATCACTGAGCCTGAGATCAAGGGTATGAAGTTCAACAAGCCGAGTGCTGGGCCCTTCACTTCAGTCACAACCCCAGGCAGTGCCATAGAGTAGGATAGAGTGGCAGGAAAGCTGCTCAGTGGAAAAGAACGTGAGCCAGGGTGTGCCCAGGGGGCCAAGAAGGGCAATGGCATCCTGGCCTGGATCAGCAATGGTGTGGCCAGCAGGAGCAGGGCAGGGATTGTCCCCCTGTGCCGGGCACTGGTGAGGCCACACCTCGAGCGCTGTGTCCAGGTCTGGGCCCTCAGTGCAAGAAAGACACTGAGGTGTGGAGTGAGTGCAGAGAAGGGCAACGGAGCTGGGGAAGGGTCTGGAGCACCAGTGCTGTGAGGAACAGCTGAGGGAGCTGGGGGTGTTAAGCCTGGAGAAAAGGAGGCTCAGGGGTGACCTGTGGCGGTGCAGAACTGTTTTATTAGGTTTTTATAAGAAGTTTATGTTATGGTTCATTTCACTGTATCCCCAATGTTGTAACCCTTTTTATGTTGTCTGTACAACAAGGTGTTTTGTGTCAGTCCTCCCACCCCCTCTCTGGGGCAGCTTGTCTATCACTTTGAGAAACCCTCCCAGGTTGTGAAATCTCAGGGAGAGGGCTTCAGGTGATGGGCCCCCTCGGGGGGAATTCCTTTAGCTTTGGGTTTTAGTGGTCCAGGGCTTGGGGGTGGGTACACCTTGTTATCCCCCGAATCGACTGATTTGTTGTCTTGTAGTATCCTCCCTGGAACCTGCCCCCCGCTTATAGGGGGTAGGAAAAAACTCTCTCTGAGCCTCAGAGCTCTCAGCTAGGAGCCTCCCTGCTCCTCAACCCTGGAGCTAATAAACATCTTTTAACCTGCTAAGCTGAGAGCCAGCCTTTTCTCTTCTGCTGCTGTTGCTGTCAGAACACTATTGGGTCCAGCTGCTAAGCCGAAAAGCCGAAATGAACCGGGACCATTCTGTGGCTCCCGCCCGGTGCAGGACGGAACCAGACGCAGAGTTTGGTGCCCAACATGGGGCAAACCACGCCAGCAGAGATACAGAGCGTGGCGTGCCAACGTGGGGCAAACCACGCCGGCAGAAGCAGCTTGGACCACGTGGGGCACAGCTCCACCGTGACAGAGCGTCCGGCGCCCAAGCAGGGCCCCCCCGGAGACGAGGCGGACCCTGCGAACGGACTGGGGCTGATTTAGCCGGAAGAACAGTCTCTGGGCGTCACGCACCACTGTGAAATTGACTTTTAAACAAGGCGAGTTCCAGGGGAAAGAAGGGGAGCTTCGGGCCCCTACCGGAGTCCTTCTTGCGGCAGAAAAACCCGACCCACGCATCCCCCACGTCACAGGACACGTAAGTATACCCACAACGGGAGATATTTACTGGTTTTAGGGTTCCCCCGAGGGAGGGGGATCTATTGGGGAGGAAAAAAAATCCTCCAAAAATATCTGTGCAGCTAAAGGGTTAAACCTCCTGTGATTTCGAGCGAAGGGGGTCCGCGGGGTGGGGGGGGGTGGGGGGGGGGAAGTGCTTTTCATCTGGGTTTGGGTTCAAAAGCAACTTAGTATCAAAACATGGGTGGAAAGCTAACGGTTGCTCAGAAAAAGTTGTATTATAACTATGTATCAGTCGTGAAAGGCGCCAAATTGAAATCTCAAAAGGCGAGTTAAGAAATTTTGTCCGCTGGGTTCATCTGCATTTTCCCCAAGTACCCCCCAAGAAGTCTGCAGCGCCGATTTCTGTGGCACTGTAGAAACGGAATTAATTAGGCTGATTCAAACAGGGGACAAAAAGGCTACAAAGTATTTTATTGTAGCGACAATGGTGAATTCGGTGATTCAATCTCAAAAGGTAATGCAGAATGAGCCCAGCCGAGAAATGTGTTCTCCCCCCCTTCTTCTCCCCGGTCCCCGTGTCCCCGGGAAAGCGTTCTGAATGGAGCAGCAGGGTTCCCGCCCGCCTGCTCAGCCTCCGGGACGCCCCGGCCACCCCGCCCGCGCTGGCCCCGTGGGGCCGGGAGGCAAGTCTCAGGCAGCATTGGCCACGTTGCGCGAGGCCATCCTCCGTCCCCGCTTTCCCCGGTTGAAAAATGCCGCGTTCGTTTTTCTGTGGAGAGGGAAGCCGCATGGCCCGCTCGGGGTCCCCAAGATGGCGGCGACCGCATGGCAGGGGACTCCCCCACCCCCTCAGCACCGCCCACCCCTCCCTACCCCGGTGACGTGGCGCCCGCACGGTGCGGCCCCGCCCCGTGCCCCTCCCCCGCCCCGCCTTACCCCTGTGACGTCGGGTGTCTGCCGCGCGGCCCCGCCCCCCAGCCCCGCGTGCGCGGCCCCGCCCCCTGCACCGCCCCGCGCGGCGCCGCCCAGACGCGGTGACCTTGTCATTCTCCACAACGACCTGAAGGGAGACTGTGGCCAGGTGGGGTTGATCTCTTCTCCCAGGCAACCTGTGGAAGGACAAGAGGAAACAGCCTCAAGCTGCACCAAGGGAAGTTCAGGTTGGACATGAAGAAGAATTTCTTCACAGAAAGAGTTGTTAAGCGTTGGAAAGTGCTGTACAGGGAGGTGGTGGAGTCACCATCTGTGGAGGTGTTCAAGGAATGACTGTATGTGGCACTTAGTGCCTTGGTTTAATTGATATTGTGGTAATCAGTCAAAGTTTACACTTGATTGTAGATGTCTATTCCAACCTAAACGATTCCGTGATTCTGTGAAAACTCTGAAGGGTACTACTTAAGTAATATACTCAAAGTTCATCATATAGAGCCTTCAGCCTGATGTGAGCTCACTGCAACCTGTTGGACATTCTTTTAACAGCCAACCTGTAACAGATGCAAGCAGTTAGACATTACAGAGTGTTGAAATATTGGCTGTTGTTGATGTGGTTGCTGGAGAAATTCCCTGAGCTAGGCCTGGCTCTCTGGTCCATGCCAGGTGTGGCTTTGACCCGAGTGGTGGTGCAGAGCAGAGCTGTCCCTGCTCTCAATGGCAGCCGGTGGTACAGCGTCCAGGATCTGGACCAAGAACGGGGAGGAGCCTTCCGTGTACTTCTCAAAGGAGTTTATTCCCCGAGCAGGGCAGAGATGACAAGCCAAAAATCAGCATTGGGCACAGTCTTTTAAATGGGGGAGGTACAGGGGGAGGGTGCAATCCTTCAAGCAGTCAGAAATACAACAGGGAGGAGCACAAAATATGACAATTAATAAGAAGGGCAATGGGAGTGGAAAGGGTCGCGTGGACCAATGGGGCCTCACGGAATAGGGTAATTCCAGGGAAGGGGTTGGGACAACAAGGACTGACAGGGAACTTTCTAGAACAAAGGGCAGTGATTAGGGAGGATTGACATTTATATAAACGGCAGGTCTAGGGAATGAATGATAACCAGGTGAGGGAGGAGAAAACTTTGGGTAAAACCATCCACCTGAGGGGAGAAATAGGAACAAACCATTCAAAAGGGTTTACAAAAATATGTTTAAAGAAAAACACACCACCACATGTTGTACTTCTACACAATGGACCATAAGGCGCAAGGGATAAAACCAAGGTAGGTAAGGTAGTAAAGTGCTGGTAGGAGGTAGCATTGATATGTATTTAATGTATTGATATTTTTGCAACAATGTATTATAATCAGTCTGGTAAAGTGGGAAGAAATTTCTCATTTCTCATTTCATTCAGGTCCCTGCAGTAGCAAAGTTAGCCTTGTTAATGTAAAATAACAGATGCAGGTTAATGCCCCTTTCATTCCTAAAATATTTTATAGTTTATATAAAAATTTCTTCTGTCTCTCCAGTTTAGTTCACATGTGTTACTACTGATTTTATGTAAATTGTGACTTTTCTGCTGTATTCTAAAATAATTCACTTAAAATGAGTTGATTCAGCAATCCAGGACTTATCTGGAACACTGCTTATATGTGTTTAATATTATTGAGATGACTTTCAACACTTGTTTAAAATCTATGCTTCTATAGTTTCTGGCATCCTTCTTCTACCCTGCCTCTTCATTAATTTTTTTCATGCTTCAAATGTGGACTTGCTAGCCTGGTAATTGCAGGCCTTATTTTCTTGCTTAGTGGGCCTGAAGCACCATAATCTTTCTGTATCCATTAGATCAAGAGTTTTAAATATTTCCTATGAATACTGATTGAAAATGTGCGGTGTCAAGTGCTCTCTTGACTTCTATAAAATCAGTGCTACTGTTCCTGAATATTCACCATGATAAATATACCAGCCGCTTGCTTTTATTTCAGCTTTTTGCCTTTGTTTTACTTGTATATTTTAATACATTCAAATTAAGCATTCTGTGTTGAAATCTATATCAGGGTTACGTATTTTCAAAGTTTGTAGAAAAATGTATTGTTTTTGAATTTACAAAATTAAAAGAAAGATGACACTTTTTTGTAACTTTAATGCAATGCAGCATCATTTTGGCTATAAATACTTCAGACTGTTTATAAATAAGGATATAAAAATTGCAGAATGTGCACTCTTAAAAAACTTACATAGCAGGACAATAAGAAGAATGAAACTAACTTTTAACCATAGTATATGTCTGGAAAAGACTTGTCACATCCAAAAAAGGTGGCTATTTTCAAAGGTACTGGTATTGGGCAGGTGGGTTAGCAGGGATGGGGAAGGGGGCAGAAATCTGCCTTCCAGCCAATGAACATTTGAAGAACTGATGTAATCAGCATAATAAACATTAATTTTGTAGTCAAGAAGTATGATATATCATATAGACTTCAGAAAATTAGCTCTAACGATTTAGCCTTCTTGTGAAATGATTTTAAGTAAGTCAAGGTGAAGTATTTCAATTTTTGAAAAAGCCAGTCAAAAAGAGAATGGCACCAATTCAGACTAAATTCTCCTTAGTGAAAGGAAGTAATCATTCAGCCAGCCTTTGCTAAGAAAATGGATAAAGCACTAAGCTGTCTGAAATGAGAAAATGCTGCAACTTTGAAAAGAAATGCTATTGATCAGAAAAATACAGCTACAGTTGTATCAGTTATTGTTAAAGAGCATTCCTTCTTGTTATTGTTCTACACAATTTCCAAACTATTTTCACAGTGGCTGGTTGGTTGCAGAGTGAGATTTTTTCACTGTGTGCCTGCAGAAGAAATACCTGTGTTAGAAAACATCTTGCAAAGAATAACAAGTTTTGAAATTGGAAAATTAAAAAAGAATTGTTGCCTGTTTCCCGATCCTAATAGCAAGAAAAATATTTTTATTGAGTCTCATGATCCCAGTAATTGAAACAAGTCAGTATTCTGACACAGACATTATTGAATAATACAAAATTAGTTGAAAATGAGACAAATCTACACAATTGTGCTTTTCTGTCCTAATTCTTGTCATGGTTTTGTAAGTACCTTGTTCTTTGTAACTTAAAAGACATTCAGGTATGGAAATGAGTAATGGTTTCCTAAAAGACTGAAGATGAGAAGTTGTCCCATGGCAGCCTTATGTAAGTAACAGTTGAAAAGCTGCACACTTGTAACATTAGATCATTAGATCATTTTTAATGGTGACAGTTTAGCACCTTGTGAGGAAAATAAGTAGCATGGATCTTTTGCATACATTTGCCCAACATTTGATTTTGTACCCTTTGGTGAAATTAGTGTTACCTCTTCTTAGATGATTTCTTCAAGAAGGGTCTTAATTGGAATAAAGTACATTCATAACCCATACTGAATCAGACAGAAAGTTATTTGTGGTCTTCCTCTCTCTCCTGCTCTGCCTCCCCCACTTCCTCCCTTCCTGCTCAGAAAAAAACCCACAAACCAAACAAAAATCAATAATAATAATAAAACAAACAAACAAACCCTACCAAAAACAAACAAACAAAAACCCACCACAAAACAAACAAACAAGCAAACAAAGAGAGCGGGGAGAAAGAGAGAGTTGAAAGAAACACAGAAACACAGAATCCATTTTCCTGGATTATTTCCAACCTTGAAAATACTGAAAAGACTCATAATTGTTTCTGCAATGTAATATGGCAGAATGCACCAAGAATATTAAAGCTCTCTATGCAACCCCATGTTCTGTCAAACTTAGGCTTCTAGTGAGTTACTCTGTCTGTATTCTGAGAGATTTCAGGAATACCAGCACAGGCGGTTGGATCCACCTGAAGACACTCCTGCTGTCTTGCTCATCATCTTGTTTCCTGTACTGATCAACAAATCTGCCTTTAAATGAAGGGAACTGCTTCTTGAATTTCTCCAAGCAGTCAGTTGGGCAAGATTAAAACACCTGGTGACGGTGTTCCAAGATACCTTACTTGGCCTGAATTGTGAGGGTCTCATAGCCCATCACCTCCACTGACAAAACCATTGAGAGCTTGTGTTAGATGAATGGTCAAAACCAACCCAGGGACAGGTAGGTACATCCAGAGGTACTGCAGTGTGTAATTTATGCTAGCAAGTGCCCGTCTTGGTGTCTGATTCAAGGTCCATTTTACATTATGCAGCAATAATAAATACACACCACAAGTTCAGACAACAGGCAATAATAGCACACAGTCCTTATTTTTTACCAAATAACCTTGCACAAATTTCACGGTGTGTTCATACTTATCAACTCTCCATTTGATAGTGTTTTTGGTTTTTTAAAATACATTTTTAAATTTTTGCTGTTATTCTATTGGTCCTTTTCTGATTATTAAACATTATAACTAGGATATAGACATTTTCAAACACTTTTTCCTTTGAATTTAGTGGTGTTCATGTTTCTTTACAACACAAACACTTCAATTTCATACCACTGCTACTGTGTTAGGTTTTTGAAACACCAGCCCATTTTAGGAGACTGGCTTACTGCTCCTGATCACGGAATCATAGAATGATTTGGATTGAGAAAGTCTTTGAAAGCCAATTCTCCTGAAATGGACAGGGACTTCTTAATCTAGGTAACGTTGCTTAGAGCCTCTTTCAGCCTGACCTTGAATGACCCTTGACTTTGAATTCCCAGACACAGCGGTGGTGCATCACCCATCTTTCTGGACAGCCTCTTGCACCATTTCACTTCCCTCACCATAAAATTTTTCTTCCATATATCTGTACTGAATCTACCTTCTTTTAGTTTAAAACCATTACCCCTTGTCATATCACGACAAACTCCATTAAAAAGTCTATCCCCATGTCCCCGTCTTTCCTGTTGGCTCCCTGCTGAGTGCACACTGATGGGTCAGGCTCAGTTTTTCATCCACCAGTACCCCAAGACATTTTTGGCAAGGCTGTTCTTGATCAATTCATCTTCCAGCCTGTGCTGATGCCAGAGTTTCTCTGACTCCGGTGCAGCACCTTGCACCTGGCCTCACATTAATCCTCCGGAGGTTCACATGGGGTTTCTTCTGGAGCTTGTTGAGATCCTCCTGGATGGCACCCTGTCCTTCAGGGGTGTCAACAGCAACTCTCAGGTGGGGGTCATTTGAAAACTTGAAAAAGGTGAACTCAACTCCTCTATGTCATTAATGAAGAAATTAAATAACACTGGTCCCAACCCCTGCTACAAACCCCTGATGACATCACTTGTCACTGATATCCACCCAGATGTTGAGCTGCCTACCACTACCCTCTGGATGTGACTATCCAGCCAATTTCTCATCCACTGAATAGTTCATTCTTTGAAACCCTCTCCCCTCCCATTTTAGAGAGAAGGATGATGTGGGGGATCATGCCCAAGGCTTAACAAAAGTCCAGATAAATGACATCTGAAGCCCTTCCCTTGTCTCATGCAGACACTGCATCATAGAAGGCCACTGGATTGGTCAGGACTTGCCCCTGGTGAAGCCATCCTGGCTATCCCAAATCACCTCCCTGTCCTCCTAAACACAGCCGCTGAGCAGGTCTGTTGGTGATCTTCTCAGGCACAGGGGGGAGGCTGACAGGTCCGTGGTTCCCTGCGTACTGCTTTCTAAAGATGGATACGCTGTTTCCATTTCCCCCGTCCCTGGGGACTTCAGCTGACTGCCGTGATTTGTCAAATATCATGGAAAGTGCTTGAAAACTACATCAGCCAATTCCCCCTGGATTCTGGGATGCAACGTTGTTTGTTACTGCTCAGCAGTGCCTTTCAGACTCAGTCAAGCAGCTTGTACAGAGTTGTCCTTGACTGGTTCCTCTTTGCCTTAGAAATGTGGCAGAGACTTGTGGAATAAGAGTGTGAGGAGAAGAAATATATTTAAGAAAGGCTTTTATTATATAAAATGTACTCCTCAGCACAGTGTCTTTCACAAGACTGTTTGGGGCACATGTTTTGTTAGCTAATGCTCTACCTTATTAGTAAGGACTTTCTGGGACAGTGTGTCAGCACTAACAACTGCAGCAATTTTTACAAGGTTTTCGAGACGAATTTTCAAGTACTTGATGTTACCTAAATTACTAGTTAACAACATTTCCTCCTTTCCGAAGCGACAAGTTAAAAACCAAAAAACTCAAAAAACCCCAGTGCTCGAGGGGACCCATTTCTGACAATCACTGCCAGCCTGAGTCAGTTTCTCAACACCAGATGGAGCTGCGGTTAATGCAACCCCGCGTGTCCACGGGTGAACGAAGGAGCAACCAGAACTCCTTTTCCCCAGGCCATCAGCTTGTCTGATGCACTTGCTAGTCCCCTGGAAATGCTTTGTCATGCTCTGTCTAAGAGCCATTTTCTTTGTAGAGGAGTAGCAGTGTTTAAAAACAAGCAAACAAACAAACAAAACCAACAAAACACAAACAAAAAACAAAAACCAAGCCAAAAAGAAAACCAAAAAAAGTCACTCTGGATTGTTCTAAATGGGACCATAAGAACTTGAAAAAACAGTAAATCAACGCCAGTTTAGGGATTTTTCTGGGGATGAGTGGAGAACCACTTTTCTCCTCCACCTTTCTCTCTTTTAAGAGAAGGCATCTAGAAAACTCTGGCTGTCATTCTCTGTGCTTTTAATACAGAGTGGGGGTGGAAGTAAACACAGATTTTCTGCAGGGTGTAAAGGAAAAGCCTTGCAATCTGAAGTTGGTGACTGAAGTGACAAAGCATTATAATAGTGTTGCAGCTGTTATCTTGTCATGATGACAAAAAGATTCCAGTTATGAACTCAGTATTTTGTGTTTGGATAGGAAAGCTAGCTCTGCTTCTGTATGCCTCCAGGAAGCAGGAAGAAGAGATAATACTTCCAGTTAAGGAGCCTTTTTATTGGCTCAAGTTCTCATTCGGTGGTACTTTGGAAAGTATTTTTTGCAAACCACTAAATTTGAATTTTTAAATACTAGCTTTAAAAGCAACAATTAACAAGGTAGTTGGACCATTAAAAACAAACAAACAAACAAACAAACAAACAAACAAACAAACAAACCAAAAAACCCCACCCCCAAATAGCTGCTATCTGAAGTGATTGTGATGCAGTCTAACTTTGCCAGGTTGTCAGAAACCATGTTTTAATGACTATGTTCCAAGGTGAAAGTGACTGAAGCAGGCAGAAGTAGGCAGTGTATAATATCTGAGGAAACAGGCTGCTGGCAACTAGACCAGCTTCATCCTCTCTGTGGTCACAGCGAGGTGAGATGGCTAACACCAGGGTGCCTCTGTCTTGGCATGTCCCTAAGCCTTCAGCATCAAGGAAATACATTACACATAATGATTCCTGTCTAGTCCCTGAAAAACTAATTATCTGAGGAGCTGAAGCAATGGAAGTGATTAATTTAAAAAAAAAATTAGAATGCTGTACCTTCACGTACTTGAATCTTACACTAAAATCCACATCTCTGATAGTATGACAGGATATCTCCCATTTATTTAACCTGAAAGACTACATTTGATAAGAATTCACAGATAATACTGATCCTACTGAAATTCTTACTGTTTATTAAAACTTCCTGTTTACCGAAAGATTTTTCTTCATCATGGTGGTAAGGGCCATGAATCTTAATGTCAGTGCCTTGAAGGTTTGAATTCTTTCTATAAATGGACTTGTTTGTTCTTTCTAGTTCTCTTTTGCCTAGATTTTTTTCTCTTTGGCTGCCACTGTGTTACTCAGATCTGAAAGTATTCAAATCCAGGAATCTTAGACTGCAGTTGGAAATGTTTTCTGCTTTGAACTCTGAAGGAAATGTCAGTGCAACAAAATCTTCAAAATGTTTGAGCGTCTCTTGTCAGCTGATATGAGTTTCTACTTTCCATCCATGACTAATGTTAGTCTTGGGTTTTGTTGTGGTGTGTGTCACTTTGCTACTCCTCGACTGTTAGATTCAAGGAAGAGTTAAAAGCAGAGAAGTTTAAAGGGTAGACTCTCACGTCTTCTATAGGTATCTATATAAAGTGTGTGTAATTTTCATCTCTGACAGATGGTATTGTATTAGCTGGATGAATGAAAACGAAATGTTAAAAATACTTTCAGGTTCTGTGTACATACCTTGCCTTATCAAGTAATTTTTAATTCACTTGTTTGATAGTAGAGCTATTGGGCTACTTTATGTGGGAACCCTTTGCTTATTTTATTCAAAACCCACTGAATTTTTTTGCTATAAAAATATTCACAAACAATCCATTCCCTGAGTTAGTTTTAGATTTTTCACTAGTATCTCCAGCATTCAGTTAATTTTTTTTCTCACGGCTAGTGGAGCAATCCACAACAAAATGTTCTTCCTTGAGTCATTCAACCTTGCATCTTGGCAGAATGGGATATAAAACCTTTACTATGGTGATGATTCAGCTCAGAATATGCACATTTGACAGAAAAGATGCCTCTCATGTGAACTGAGAGTGTGCTTGTAAGATCATAGATTATTTCCAATGTATTCACTTTAACTTCATGTAGCAGAAGCAAAAATGTATAGTTTGTTGTCTACTCTATTTGCACTTTTCAAATGTATTGAAACTGTAGCAATAGAATAAAAGATTACACATTTCAGTGTTTGCATTTACTGGGAAGCTTTAAAACACTCCAGAAATTATCTCTGCAGGATGCATGTCCCTTTACATACAAACCTTCATTTCTGCTTGGTGGAAATTGGAATTTAGTCCAATCTTGAACTACTCTTTACTTCTCAGTTGTCAATTTTCAAGTTATCTTTTCCTTTTGGCCACCCATGAGGCCTCTCTGGTGATTTTTCTCTGGCAGCTCCCTGCAGCTCCAAGGCACTCCAGGCTGTTATGTAGCAGACAGATACTGGCAGAACGTGGGTGTAGAGCAGCAAGCGTGCTAATCAGCTGTGTGGCCTTTGTTATGTCAGAAGTGACCCTGAACACACATCCTCTACCATCCTAATCCCAAAAAAGAATATAGGATACTTTCTTAAAGGGTAAGGATGAAGGGAACATCTGGAAACACATTAATGAGCAATTTACTTTGCTAAAATAGATTGCAATCAAACCCCCCCAAATTATGCCTAAGTCTTGTGATATTGCAGACTCTTCTCCCAGGACTCTCCCTTGCACCAGGAAGATGAACTGTACAGAAAGCAAATGTAGATTATACTAGCATATTGTGGGGTTTTTTAAGTGTGAAAGAAGAATTGTTGTCAGAATATCAGGCAATTCTCTTGCCACAGATGTAATGAAGCTGGTGTGATCTGCATTATATTGAACATGTGTGGTTAAAATTCTGTTCTTATAAAGGCTTTTACTAGAGGATAGAAGTACACATGTGAGTCCAGGAAAAAGCATCAGAAATGTACTGGTTGTGTTTCATAACTGAAGTGTCTGTGTTCCTTTTTGCTCTCCTTAAATACATAGTTTTTTCAGTTCACCACATCTGGGTACCCGATCTTCTACATATTTTCCTGTTGCATAGAAATAGAAAGAGTAATTACAGAAATTTTAGAGAAGTTTCTTGTCAGTGCAACGGCTCAGGAAAAGATGGTGCAATACAATGTTGCATAAAATGTATTAGTTACTTTACTGTGACACAATTCAATAGTTACAAAATACAATTGCCAGCACAGAATTACTTTCAGGCTACTTTGAAATGAATTGGTAGTTTTACATTTCTACTTTGCAGGTCTCAGTACTGAAAGCAACTCTAGGAAATATCTTTCTTTGGGTTTTTTTGTAGCTATTTAAGGAGAATTTAAGGAATGTTGCTCTTTCATCCTCTGTGTGCAAAAATGCACCTTTCTTTTTCACTGATTTTGTATATGGGGCAATCAATACTGCAGTCAACCTGAATCTTTGATGTCATGTTTTGCATAGACTCTGAGTAGGACCTTGGACATCTATGTACAGTTGGCATTCTGAGAACAACAACAACAACAACAACTTAACTTGCTTTGCAATTTCTGGCAAAAGAACTTCTGGAGACACTTGAAACAACCACAAAATAAGTAGATAAACAACACTGGACACTATGGAAAAACAGGTGATGTGCTTTTTGCCAAAGGAATCTAGAGTTTACCTGTCAGAAAAAAGACCTGCTTTCCTTCAGATTAAATAAATACGAATGGGGCTGTTGGCAGCTCCATCTATCCTCTGCTCAAAATTATGGAGTCTTTTCCTCACTGAAAAGGCTTTTTAAACATTCTAGGTTTATCTGCAGTCAAATTTAGCAGCATGTATCATCAAAGGGGACAGTGTGGTGAGTGTTGCAGAAAGCTGCTAACAGCTGAACTGCGGCTGTTCCCCAAATGTCACACCACAGAGAAATCAGAGCAGCCAAGCACATACATCATAAAAAACCAAACAACCAATGAGCCAACCAAACCAACACAGCAAAAAAAAGCCCAAATCATCATCAACAATAAATCTCCACAAAACACACCACACCCCTACACCTAAATGGTTTTCAAAACATGTAGCAAGAAGACCACATAATACAGGTTTCCAGGAGCAAAGCTTCAGTGGTAGGAAGTGTAATTGATTGATTGATTGGTACAGCAGGGGCACAAATGGAGAATGACAGATTGTACTGACCTGGGCACTTCATAGTAAATATTTATTTTTATCCTTAAAATGAAAGATAAACCAAATTTCACCACAAGAAGCACCCTCAAAATTAGTATTTTAGTCCTACTTAACTATGTTTCTTGCAACCCTGGAGCAACAGCATTTGCCTGTAGTATAAGTGATTTTTCAGATTTAGCCTTGAATAGATTTTTGGACTTTGAATGCAAGATTCTTGTTAGCCTATCTATCCAGGGCACTACAGTATGTCTGGAATACTTTGTACACTCTGATCTAGATGCAATTTATTTATCTATTCTGTTGCTGTTTCAGTCCTAAGTATTTCTAAGCATAAAACCATGAAGTTCCTGCTGAGAAAGTAATGGTGAAATGAAAGGTCAGACCTTTTAGTACAGTGGCAGGTAAGCAGGGAGTTTTGGCTGCCACCTTCAAAATTGTCGTAAATGTTATTTATGCTCTTAGATACTCTGCTTCATCTCCACTTACACTCTTTTCTGAGACAGTTTTAGACTGGTTTAAAAGGTGTTTAAGGTATTTTAGTTATAACTGCTCCCTCTTGTGCTTACCCTGCTCTGCTCTCTTCGCTGCATGGCCAGACAGATCAGGCTCTTGGATTTTGTGCTGAAATGGAAGAGACGCAGTAACTAGCTGGGTCAGAGCTTGGTCTCAGTGATTAAATGTCAGACGATGTGAATCACCATCCAAAGAACAGCATATACAGGGCGTTCAGCCTCCCAAAGGACAGCTGACTCACTTCTATGTCCTGCTCATCAGAGGGCTGGAATGAGAGCCAAGGCTGTTTGAACAGTCTGTGAGTTACGGATAATGCTTGGACTGTAACAAGGAGGCTCTAACTAAGCATGCAAACCCAGCCTGTTCCTGTGCAGCTCTGCTCAGCTGGCAGCCTGCATGGCAGGCCTTTGCTGTGAGTATTGCAGTGAGATCAATTTGAAAAAAGAACAAGGAATGCTGCATGGAATGAAGGGTTAAGTGTCGGTTGCATGTGAACTAAAAAGTGCCATCAGGGGTAGGCAGCAGAGTGGGAAGTGAGTAAACACAAGCAGTAGAATATGCAATGCTCAGAAATTATGGAATTGTACCAGACCATGATGTCAGCATAATTCAATTGCATCTTTATTCAATTAACATACTTACCTGCCTTTTCACCAAAAGGTGGATAATTTGGAGCTTATATAAAGGAAAAGTATGGACTTTAATTTCTGTCTACATGTGTGGAATCTCAAAAAACATGTACAATATAAGTATGATTAGAATGCAAATGTTAGAGACTGTTGCCAAAATCAGTGTATGAGCAGAGGATCAGTCTAAACTTTGAAAATAACCTCTACCAGGAGCAAGAAAACTCCTTCTTGCCACTGAAAACTGCAACAAGGATGCCTGCACTTAGCTGAGCAGTAAGGATGCAGTCACCTGGGAGACACATCGTGCTTAGTTTTTTTGGGGTGAGGGGATGGTTTCCTCTCATCCCCTTGTCCACCTTCTTTAAAGACAGAGTGAAGAACAGGGACGGGGTTATGCTGGGTGTATGTATAGACCTCACTTCAAGTGCTGGGGGCAGTTTTGGGCAGCAAAATATAAGACATTAAAGTGCTAGAGAGCATCCAAAGGAGGACAATAAAAATTGTGAAGGGTCTGGAAGGGAAGTTTTAGGAGGAGCAGCTGAGGTCATTTGGTTTGTTCAGCCTGGAGGAGGCTGAGGGGAGACCTCATTGTTGTCTTCAACATCCTCCCAAGGGGAAGCAGAGGCACAGGCACTGATCTCTTCTCTGTGGTAACCAGTGACAGGACTGAGGGAATGGTCTGAAGTTGTGCTGGGAAGTTTAGGTTTGATATCAGGAAAAGGTCCTTCCCCCCAGTGGCTGAGCACTGGAACAGGTTTCCCATGGAAGTGGCTACAGCACCAAGCCTGACAGAGCTCAAGATGTGTTTGGACAATGCTCTCAGGCACAAGCTGTGACTCTTGGGGTGTAATGCAGGGTCAGGAGTTGAACCAGGGATGATCCTTTTGGGCCCCTTCCAACCCAGCATATTCTATAGTACTGTGACTCTCTGATATCTCATTATCTTATAGAAGCTAAAAACATTTAATTCAGAGAGCATGTTGTATTTTTTTTACAGTTATGTCATGAACCAGGGAAAGACAGGATAAACTTCAATGTATTGTCCTTGATTGTTTTGGTAGTCTGGGGAAGCAGAACTTTGCTTGCTACAACTGAGTGCTTGAACTATTTTCTTGAGAGGCTCTGCAATTTTGTGTGACAGGAAGGTGAAAATAAAACTCCTGTGTATTAAGGTTGAACACTGTTCATTTTGCTGTCTGAATTTGTTGGGCTGTACTTAATGTGCAGGGAACTTCCACTGCACTGAGCACTTATCTGCCCAGGATCTCACTGGCTCACAGAATTCTGCTGTAGTCACCAAGCTGGAAGAGAATCTGTTGGCTTCTGCTGCTGTCCCACAGCACAGGCAGATGTACCTATTCTTCCACTTGAAAGAGAGGTTTTTTAGGAGCCCTCCAAAGAAGAAGGCCGTGGTGTTTTCATGTAGTGTATTCCATTACACTGCCTTCTGTGCTGTTAAAGTTGTCCTAAAATCAGCTCTTTATCTTTCTAATTGAAATAGATGGATTCAATTCTGTTTGCCATAACTGGTTGCAGTCTTGAAAAGATGTCCAGTTATTTATATTCCATTTTATTTTAAGCATCATTTATGTAAAATATTGAGAAAATAGGCTTGAAGATGCTAGTGGACCATTCACTGTTGTTGCTGGTGATTTCTTTGCAAGTCTGGATTATGCAAAACTAAAAAAGACTTTTTGCTTATGAATATAAAATTTTGGTGTGTATATATTTCTAATTAATAAATCAGTCTTGGGAGTTTCACTGTCTGTAATGGGAATTTAGGGTCCAGATAAGCCATGAGAAAAAAATATGTGAACAAAATGCGCTCTTGCTGTTCCTGCTGCATAGAGATAAATGTGTCAGATATTGCAGGTTATTTAGATGATCATGGTAATGTCAATGCACTCGTGGAAATGAATTTCCTTTTTCTGTATCTCTTCCTCCTAACACCATATTTGCAAATTAATTCATTAAATCCAGTGAAAATTTCCTTGCTTTTAAGTATAACGAATTTATTCAGGAATTAGAGTTATGCATACAAAATTCTATTTTTGCCTGTGGTTGTCTTCAAGAACTGTGAAAAGTCCTGGGATATTAATTAATTAATTAATATAAATAAATAAATTAAGTTACATGGATTTGCAATTTGACAGTGTCAGGTATTCAGGATTTGATTTACTACCAAATATCGTTAAGGTCTTTGAATTGTTTAGTAATTATTTGATAGAATTATTTACAAAAACTTTTGAGGTTTTTGATCTGTAAATTTGTAAGGTAAACTGTTAAAAAAAGAATTAACATGCCAGAAATAGGAGAAAAAATTGTTTCAGATTTTCCACTAATAAGTTCCTACATAATTTTTGCGTTTTGTGGTTGTCTTTTTTTTTTTTTTTTTTTTTTTTTTCTTTGTTTGCTTTTTGTTGGTAAATTGTGCATTTTCTGTGGAAGTAGGCTCACGTCCTCCAATATATTATACTACAGTTGTATTACATCTTATTTCCTTCATGCACTAACTGTATTTTGGGAATAACTTGGTAGGTACTTTTGCCTTTGAGATGGATACAAAGCACAAAATTCATGTACAAATTTAATAGTAATGCTGAGTGTCTTGGTTTGGAAAGACGGATGATTGCCAGGGAGGGCAGGAGCCTCCCCTGGAATGGAGAATGTAACCCCCCTGCCTCTGAATTATTATAATCCTGAAATTAAGGCAAGGATATGAGGATAGGAATAACAGTTCTTTACTAGAATGTATAACAAGGCAAACAGAACAACAACTACAGCATTAACAACAAATCAGAACCAGGAACCTCGTGATGGCCTTCCCGGCTGAAAGGGGACGGAGGAGCCCCAAGCTGGAACGGCACGAAAATGAGCAGAAATCCCTGGCTGGTGGAAGAGATGTATCAGAAGCTCAGCGGTGGTAGCTGGAACAGCAGGGATGTCCCGGCAGGGCAGGGAATGCGGGGCGACAGCTCAGCAAATACCCAGGGCAGGGCTGGAGAAACGGCGGCGGCAGGACAGGGCTAGCCCAGCTCCAGCAGGGCAGGAAAAAGCGAGCTCAGGATTCCTGGATACACGAGCAGATGGTGGTATGTCCCTAGGAGTGGACTCTGGCAGGAACAGCGAATTCTCCCCGCAGTAAGCAACAGCTTGACCCTGCTCCTTCCAATGCCGAGAGCAAGAGAGAGGCAGCTGCTCCCAGCCCCGTCCTTTACCTGTCCCCAAAACTCTCAGTATCTTCCCCCTCTGGGAGAAACTCCCGAAGACAAATGAAGTGTACCCAGGTGCTGCACTCCTCTCTCCTCTGGCCATTTATTTTGTTTTACTTAAGTACTCATAAGTACCCAGTAGTTAGTTTCCTAGCAACTTATGGGAAAAAAATTCTGTATGTGAAAAAGAAACAAATCTAACCCCCAACACTAAATTTCTGGCATTTTCAGCTTTGCGTGTTACAACACATGGAAGCACTACTTTTGTCATGTGTTTTTCAGTTTCTAGTCTTACTTGTACCTATCTTAAAGATGTATGTCTCTGCTGCTGTTCATGCTGACGCTTTGTAGATGAAAGCTGCGGAAAGGGCACCATTGGCACCACTGCATTTCATTATGTTTTAAACACTGAAGTGACTCATTAAGAGCAAATATTGTATTGCTTTTGCTAGACTGGGTAAACAAGAAATATTAAAAACCATCTTTCATTTTTAGTCTGTCAGCAGACAAAACGTTAGACCATTAAATCTGTGCTATCATGTCTATAACTTATCATGGTAACATTTAAAATAAAAATATATATATTTAACTCAAATCAGAAAACAAAGTTAAAGTGAAACCCAAACATGTTTTCTAGAGAACTCTCCAATTTATTTTACATTTTATTAAGTGCTTTCTGCTTTTTTGTGGTTATAGCATGCAGACAATTTAATCTTTCTTTAAGTACACCAAACCCAGAAAAGTGACTCCAAAAAGAATAAATAGGTCCGTTTCCCCAGGTATGGTCTACAAAATTTTTATACAAGTGCTACTTTGATAACATTGGAGTTTTTTCACAATGCAGTTCAAGTAAGTTGTCTTGTACATTCTGTTTTTTAGAAAGACATAGACCTTGATTTAAAAGAAAATGCACCTCTTAGATGTCTTTATCCATTTTTTATGTAGTAAAAGTGGATCAGCATTTTTGAACACTAATTTCATTGCCAGCCTGTTTTTGTTTTTGATGCATAGAAAAGTTCAAGCAATGAATAGCTCAATAAATGATCTCTGATATTCTGTGAATACAGAGTTATACTAAAAAAGTATGGATCTCGTGGATTTGGACATTTGCTTCAAAACTCTGAAAATACCCTATGCCCATTTTTTAGAAGTAGCTACTTACCCACAACATAAGTTTCTCTATCAAAAGCCCCACAGACACCTATAGACTGAGCTGGGCAATTCCTGGAACTTCAAAAAGTACTTATTTCTGCAAACCCCATGGAAACCGATGAAGTACAGATGCCCTGAAGTTTTCTAAGCTCTCACTAGGTAATTTTTGCAACAAGCAATCCTATGAATATCTCTGATGTTAAATTTCTGTCCTCTATCTTGATCTGTGCTAACAAGACTCATGGTCCAATGAAGTCTTTAGTTAATAATGGACAGATAAACTGGAATTTCAAGGTAACACTTTTCTAAAAGGGAAACTTATTTAAGGGATGTAATAACATTCAATATTATTAAGACTGTGGTATAAAAAAGCCATCAGATCTCCTTTTCTTTTGTAAATATTTATTACACAACTGTTTAAAAATACTTTCTAAATTGTCTGTGTTCTTTAAGGTCACTGTAGTCATTTCCAAGTGTGGTGTCATGATTCATAGCCTCTTGAACATACCATCTTGAATGACAGTGTATGAAAAAAGACTTTGTTTACATAAATGGAAGTAGGTTATGAAATATAGTTCTTACTTCTGGACCACGAAGTACCTGGAATGTGGTTGGACTTTAAAATTGTCAGGAGATATAACTTTGCAGCTTTATTTTAACACCATGCTGATCAAAGGAAGTAGTACTTGGGTCTCATTTTATGGGGCAGAGAATATATAGGGAATAGAGCAAAATTTTGTTGCATTCAATTTTATTGGAAATCCATCAAAATCCTTGTCTAACTACACTCAGTTTTAAGGGACCAGTGTTGCAAGGGAGAGGTTGGTTAGACTCTGTTTTTGAGTATAACTCAGGTTTTCTGTCTGTAAGCATAACCAATTGGGTACTCAAAAAGCACACTGCCTTTTAAATGTCTGCCTCTGAAGCACAGGTTAGGCACCCAGTCACCCTATACAGCTGGAGTAGGTTAAGACAATAATCTTACTCACAGTTACTTAATGCTGGCAGTAGCAATAAAGTGAGTTGAGGGCTAGGTCCCACCTCAGCCAGCCTTTCCCTAGGCAGAAATTTACTGTCCTGTCAGCTGCCTTCCTTAGGAGACCAGACTGCAAGCCACTGCACTGCAATGAACTGGTATGAAACAGTCCCCTAAGAAACACAAATAGGG
Organism: Hirundo rustica; assembly: GCF_015227805.2. Classification (NCBI taxonomy): domain Eukaryota; kingdom Metazoa; phylum Chordata; class Aves; order Passeriformes; family Hirundinidae; genus Hirundo; species Hirundo rustica. The sequence continues at coordinate 10,976,699 of NC_053488.1, forward strand.
TGAGAAAGGCACCTTTAGTCATTTCGGTGATCTGGTTTGAAATGTAGTCGTGATGGTTGTGTTGTGCTGATATAGCAATGATGAGACCAACCCCGGTGACGCAGAGAGGGAGAGGCAGGGACAGGAGATCTTTAAAGTTCCTTTACTATGAGAACCTAAGTCTCTGCCCCCTCCACCCTCTTGTACTTTTTATGGCTCACTGGAAGAGCTTTGTGGCTCTGTCAGCACCTCATAACATCACAGTTATGCACCTCAGATGGACATGTGTAACACAATGGTGTGGAAATCCCCATATCAATTAGTAAATTACAAGTATTAACCATACATATTAAATAGGAAATGAGGAATTTGTAATGTAAAACTTATTGTTCATTGATTCCTAGCCCTTGTGAGGAATATTATGGAGCACCTTAAAAAAGAAATAGTTAATTCCATGGAAATAATAGTGATATGTGGTTTTGCTTTTCTTGGTTTAATCATATGAAGGGGGTTTTTTCGTTTGTTTGTTTTGTTTTGTTTTTGTTTTTGTTTTTGTTTTTGGTTTTGTTTTGTTTTGTTTTTTTCCCCCATATCCTTATTTTGGTGTAATTTTCTAATATTATAAAAAGAGAGGTTTTGAAAAAGTCAGATATTTTGAAAACCTAAAATTAAGGGTTACAAATACTGTCAACAGCAAGCAAGTTTGGTCAGATCTGCTAATAAAAGGGAATAATTTTGTCAACAAAATGCCTTTTCTTTTCTCAGATTATCTTAGCCTAACTCTACTCATGTTTTTCAAGTCACCTTGGGAATAAGACATATTTTAGACATGATTGTATTAGACCTGTTCTGCTCACAGATTCTTGTCCTTGCTGAAAAACAGGAATGAAGAATTAAATGAAGCCTTCTGTAATCATAGCTAGAATTTCTGAGAAACTCATGTTATCACCTGTCTTCATATTTAAATTTCTCCCATTTTTTAAAAAAAGGAAAAAATGGGTTTGGCATTTATCAGCAATCTTCTTACAAACTTTGAATGAAGTTAAATTGTTGAGGTTCTGTAAAAAATGACACAAAACGGGAGATAAACCTTCAATAATAGATAGATAAATCCCATTCTTTTCAGCTGTCATTTTAACATATTGTGGCAGAAATCTCTGCTCTTGCAAGCACAAAGAGATTTACATTTCTCTCTTCCCCTGAAATAGTTTATTAAGGGATTCCTTTTATTGACTTTAGAAATGTAGTAGGAATTACAAGGAATTGGGAAGATAATGCTATTTTTTCCAATCCCACTTTTTTTCCTTTGAACTATGAACTGGTTCTGGTAACTGAACAGGTGTATTTTCAGTTTGCTTTATTCACTGCTGGTTTACTATTTGTGAAGAGAATTAAAATAATTACAAATTCAATTAAAACCCAAATATTTTCACTTCTGGTTGGACTTGACTTTGCCTTTTGTTCATGAGTAGCGGCTGTAACTGCATTGTCTAGACTTAATTTACATTTTGATTGAGTTTTAAGCCTTCTTTACAGATGATGACATACCAAGAGATTACACAACCCTTTCAATAATGGACAGAAAGGCACTTTTTATGATTTCTTTTAAATACAGAAGACTCAAACATAAGGAAAAAATATGTTGCCAATTGAAGAGAAATTAAAATTTAATAGTATTTTGACATGAAACAAATTACACCAGAGCAATCATAGCAGCCAGATTGTAAAACTGATATTTCCCATAACTGTCACCATTAGAGATCCTACCACTAGTACCAGCTGTATATCTGCAGGCCATACTTGTTTCATAGTCAGCTAAATTACAAATGGAAAGGTAGTTGAAGTAGTTAAATTTCCTTCTAAGATTAAAATTTCATTTACATTATTCTTTATGACATTTTAGTGTCATAACTGCCATAGATACAAAATAGCAACCTTTGAGCTACATAAGGAGAACTTTTTCTTCTCTTTCCTTCATGTCACTCTGTTAAGTCGCTGAAAACTAAAGTTTTATTATTAACTTCTTGTTCTACAGAAGCTTCTTTTATTGGAAGAACATAATGAAATTTTTGATTATTTTGTTTGTGCTGATAACCAGGGTGTTTGATACTTTTGGTAAAGAAGTGCTTTGTACCTCAGCTAAAAAAAATATATATATAAATCAAGATTTTTTTGGAAGAGAAATTGTATTTTATTTTCCTAGGATTCATGACTCAGAATGAATGCTGAATGTGTCTGTAGGTGAAGAACTTCTAGTTGAATTCTGACAATATTTCCATTTGAATTATCTTTACTTCTATTTTCATGTGAAGACAAAATTATCTGATCATAGACAGTCGAGCCAGAAATAGTTTAAGGAACTTTTAGCATTGGTTGTAGTTTGTGCCCACCTATTCAACAGGTGAAATAAAAGGGCATAAAGAGGTGGAGAAGGGAAATAGGAATTAGATTTATTTATTTAACACCTTGTATGTATAAATCCCTGTAATGTATCTACTGCATGCTTAATTATGTTCTGTTGTAACCTGTTCATTGCAACTTCTAAAATTGTCTAGGTTAGTAATTCCAAACAAACAAGAAGGCTTAAATTCTACTGTAATCTGTAAATTAGCATAGCTGATTATAATAGTTCTACTAATATAATTTAGCAGAGGAATATATATAAATAATTATTGTAAAATAGGCTGTATTGTTATATTTTAGTGACGGACCAGTGGTTCTGAAAAGGAAAACCAAAGCAGCTTGTGTAAAAATAATTTAACTTAGACAATTTACAAACTTACCAAGATATTAAGTTTATGTTTGTGCTACACACTCATAAACTGAAGTACAGAGAAAAATCTCCCTTTTGTTGCACACCCTCTAAAACAGAGAAATACCAGGATCCTAATTCAGTTTTCTAAAACTCAGCTGCAATGAAACAAGCTTCCTTCAAATTTTACAGTTATAGTAGTTGCTAAGTTATCCTAAACTGATGGACAAGGTCTGATTCAGCTCTGCTGTTCTAATGAGATACTGCCTGCAGTTGGGCATATAAGAAAAATCAGCACTAAATAAGCATTTTGTAACTTCCTCACTCATTAATCTTCTAAAGCAGCATAATTGCATTAGAAAGGTACAATTAAGAAGAGTACTTCCTTTCACTGTGTTCCTTCCTATCTCAGCTAACTCGCCTGCATGGATGTTATTTGTTTGCATGACTTGAATTAGACCTCACTCAATATTTAGTTAATGGACTGAAAGGTCAAGACATACTTTAGTACAGGAAGTGAACTTGGGGCCATAAGTGAAAATGCTGATATTCTAGTGAGATACTTGGCTGGACTATTCCAGACAGAATTGTTTGAGGTGTCTCTCCAATCTGTTTGAAAGTTGCATCTTTTCTTCCAGTACTGCCTTCTGTTGTCCTAGAATTTTACATGATGCAAGTCATAGCCTTCTGTCTCGCCAAGAGAACGTCTTCAGAACCTGTTAGGTGGTATCTGGTTCCTCTAATTCCACTGTTTTGCACAGAAGCACAGTGAAGTTACTGTCCTAGGCATTATATATAGCTTTTCAGAAGAATATTTTAGTTCATTCCTGTTGGTCTCCTAATACAAAGTTAGAGTTTTGCTCAGAGCTCTGAGTGGATTTTATAACAGCCACAGGTAGCTTACAAACCTTACTGCCTTTTTATGCACGTTTACTGGAGTAAGGAGTCTACAGAAGATAAGGTTATTTATTGCAAAAGTTGGTCTGGAATTGAGTATTTGCATTTATTGAGAAACAGCTGCAGTTATACAATGATTAGAAGCTTGTAGCTATAGGCAAGTACATGGTATATTTGCAATAGCATTGTGTATAAACAACAAACTTTTAAAGGCTAGAAGGGATCATTAAGGACATACAATCCCACCATCACAACACACGCTCTAGTAGTCCACAGTAAGTCTTGCACTGGACTCAGTCATCCAAACTGAAATAAAACCTTCAACTAAGATTAACCAAATGTGTCCCTTAGTAAATATCCCAATAGTTGCTCAACATTATTGTATTTTTCACTTGTAGGTTGAACCGATCCAAAGTCAATTGGATCCTTCTAATGGTTAGATTCCTCAGCACATTTCTAAATAACATCCTGATGTTATTCAAGTGTGGTGAGCAGGTGGTAGTGAGGTTAAAATATAAGTAAGGGACAAAGGAAGAAATCAGTAGTCATCTCAGGCACACATCAGTGCTTTACATTTAAGTGGTCGGCTTAAATTTAAACACATTTTTCTGCCTAAAAAAGGGCAGTGACTTGATGATGAGTACCTATTTTGATTCAGGCAGTCACTTCTTTCCAATTCTCCCTAATATGAGAAGATTGCTTTAAGTACCACTTAGATCTCCCAACAGATACTACAGCAGAGGATGGCAAATTCAGTTTGAAATATTGAGAGTGCAGTTAAATTATATAGTCTATGCATAGCTGACTTGAATAAACCTTTTTTTCACCCTTTCTGGGGTTGAAATTGATACTCAATTAGTGGATAGTGAAAGCTTTCAGCTAGTGCTCGTGGAAATGATTGATTAGGCAGGTCTGTGCAATCTCTCATAACAAGACAGGAGTAAAATGCCCCAAATCTGTTGTATTCCTGCTGGTCCAGTCTGAGGCTCTCTTGAATAAAAAGTACAAATTGTGATAAACTGTATGGTGTTTTTTTAATATAACCAAATATTAACTGATGTTTAGGTTAAGTGATCTCACTTACCTTCCCACCGGTCTGATGATTTGGGCATTTCATGATGTGAAAACACTCAACTATTACCAAATAGTATATAGCTTGCTGACTCACATTTAAGCACGATGCATTTGACAGCTTGTGTAGCACACCAAAAAGAAAAAAAAGGAGGGCATTTACTATAGTTCTGCACTTCTCACTAGCAAATGCACGCTCCAGAAACTGTAAAATGTTTTCTTTATGCAAAACAGAAGTTTTTTACGGTGAGGATGGTGAAACTGTTACAGGTTGTCCAAAGAGGTGGTGAATACCCCATTCCTGGGCTCCTTTATGATCAGATTGGACTGGGCTCTGATCAGCCTCATCTAATTGAAGACACCCTTGGCCATGTCAGGGGAATTGAGCTTGCTGACCTTTAATGGTCTCTTCTAACACAAACCAACCTATGATTCTAGGAAAACTGTTCCTACATATGCCCTAAAAAAATCATGAAAATTTTCAATGACACATACTGATTTAGAAAATGGAGACTGAGCTTAATTTTCTTTATTGTTTCATATATGATTTTAAAATTTTCATTTTATTTTTATTAGAGCTGGTGGTATTTTTGTGGTAACTGCTTCAGCCTGATACAAATGTGCTTTAAAAAAATGGTGAGGCATTTAGCTATTCCTAATTCATAAACAAATGTTAAATAGTTCATAAAGTATTTTTCTCTTGAAATCAAGCTGCCTGCAAAGTATAGATAATCATAGATGAAAATATTTCAAATAAAAAAGCTTGCTCTTTTTAAGTTCTCATTTAGAATTGTTATAAAATGTGGCCTGGGAACACTGCTCTTATCTATATTGGATTAGAGGCTGTCTATCCTCCACCTTCCTGTTTTGTGTGTTGGTGTTTTAGGTCTTCTTTTCAATTCTTTGAAGCAGTATTTTTTGTTGTGAAAAATTGCACTCAAGTAGCAGGAAAATTAGGATGTTCCTAAAAATAAATATATTTGTTTTACAAAAAATGAATGTCTTTTTATATCTTTTTGACTATTCTCTATTTTGGAATGCCTTGCTGTCTATGAATCTTGGTTTAAAATGAGACAGTTCTGTAAATGTAGGGCAGACAAGTGAAATGGCAGAAACTTGCTGGATTTTTCTTGCTTGCAGATGTTCTCTCATTTCCCACAGTCACTAGCATTTTTTTTTCCCCCTCCCTGAATTTCCCTGAAAAAACATGGATTCACTCTTAGCACGTGGAGCATTTGATTATTCCACTTACTTAAAATCTGACATGGTTTATGGATTCCTGTTTTGTTTGTGAGTACTCATGTCTCCAGGCTGAAACTATCATTAATGTTATGATATCAAACAACACAATTGGCTTCTTTATCAAGGAATTGCATGAAAAATTACCATATTTTCAGTGATGACATGATAACAAGTAAAGGCATGGGCACAGATTTCAGCTTGAAGGGGGTAAAATTAGACATTAAGGAGGCCAAAGGATTTCCTCAAATTATTTTTTAAAAAACTAATTAAACTGTAGCTGTGTATGCTTCCCATCTATACCTTGTTCTCTAGAATGAACAGCAGCTAAAGCTAACCACATTCTGTCTGTGAGATTATTTGTATACTAAATATACTAAGGTATATAGATTGATATTACTGTTGTTGATTTTTTATATTTATTTATTTTTTAATATAGAATCTCTCAAATATTATTTCTTTCTCAGAATTTCATGGTAATAATAGAAATGGTGTCTTTCTAGTCTCAAAAATTCTTGGTAATGCACAGCAGAGTTCATTAATAATCAACCTACTGATTTATCTTTTTGGGGGACCCTCTATGATCTCAGGAAGAATTTCTTGTTTATTTGAATAATGTGAGAGTTTGTTTTATCTATGCAGTGAAAATTCTCAATTTAATTATCATATTAATATCTTTGAAGAAAGGAAGAAAATAGGCACAACATTGCATAACTGTGAGCTATAGCTTGTGTAAAGGTCAGCTGCACTGTCTTCAATAGTTTTGTAGCTCTTGGATGGTATCTAAGAGACTTAAATGGAAGACTGAGAATGAATACCTACACAGCTGCTGTTACAAGCTTATATCCAAAAATACTTTAAAAAAAAAAAAAAAAATCTGTCAATGCCTTAAAAATTCATGTTCTGTTTAAGTTTAAGCTGTTCTTTACTTGGTGTTTTTTCAATACACTGATTCTTAGTTTTCTCAGCTGAAAACTCAATGGCCTCTTGGACAATTTTAAAGTTGGCATTCCATGTTTCTTGAAGCAGAGGAGCAAAGATGAATGCAAGCATTACATTCTTTAAAGGATGCAATAGCACTCTGTGCAGCCTTCTGAGGCTTTAAAAAAACCCCTGTGGCTGAACTCTTTGTGACCACATCATTGTTCTCTGAGATTCCCAGCGAGATTGTGATATACCCTGATATATGTCTTGTTTACAAAGTGGGACAATTCATGATGTAACTCTATATGTACACTTGTCTGTCCTGTACTTAATGGTGAAAGTGGCTGTAAAAATGCCAAGAAGGGCTGTGAGAAGCCGTTTGTTTGTTTTTCCTTGTGAGGTCATGTTTTTGTATGGTTTGAATCTTTCAGTTTGAGCCTGTCAAAGCTAAATTAAATCACAGAGCCGCTGAAATACATTTTTCTTATGGTCCTCCTATAGATAATTTGCAATCCTGGCTTGAGTGTGTTTTTATTGGAAAACATATTAATGAAAGGAGAAGAAGCTACACTTGCAACAAGGAGAATGACTGCTCCTGTGTTTGGGTCATAGACTCTGAGGCTTTATTTTACTTGGTATGTGATGGAAACTCCGCAGTCAGAGGCCAGCTATACTGTGGTACTGATGTGTGGAAGTCCCTGTCACTTTCTCCTCATTCTAACTTGTCCCATGAAGCCTGTGCTGTTTCTTTCCACTTCTTGACCTTCTATATCTTTCCAGATGCATGTACAGATGAGCAATCTCAACATCAAACCCTGTTCAACTTTTCTGCTGGTAGGAAAAGATATTTCTGCATATTTAATTTGCTGCACAAGCATGTTTTACTACTTACAATATCAGACAATACAAACTTACTAAGCAGGTATGTAATCAGGCAAAACAGGGGATTAGAATAGAAGACTATGGATTTTGTGCTTAGCCAAAGGTCCATAATATAATTTCTGAACTTTATGCATTTTTAAGGAGTTGCTGACTTGTGTAGGGAATCTAACTGCCCTTCAAGTAGAGTCTTTAATCCTGTCATAATACAATGTTACAGAAGAATATGGAGCTTTTATTGCGCTGGTACAAGCGTTGCTTCTGGATGACAAAAGGGTGAAACTGAGGTCCTCTTCATTCAAAATGCCATAGATCCATTGAAATAAAATGAGAGTATAAAACTTCATGTTTGGACCAATATCTGAAACAAGTATTTATAACAAATGCTTCATCATTTAGGGCTCTGTCTTACAAAATATCATAAAGAATTATTTTGCTTAAACTGAATGCAACCTCATATAGTCTGGTTCACAGAAGCAAGGAGACCTAAACTCTCAGATTAGGTAACTTGCATTTACCTTTACTCCAAAATGGAAAATACTTGCTTTCCAGGCCTCATATAATACATGGCTTCTCTGTGTGAAAGCACTTGGAGAAATATCTAGATGCAGATCTTATTATGTTCTTCTGAGACTGGATTTGTAACAAGGCCAGTCTTCCTACTCAATTTGTCTTTCAATTTGTGAGTGAGTTAGTGGAGTGCTGTTTTGAATTATGGAGACTTAAGCTCAAGGATAATGAAAAATTAGAAAATACTTGGGCAAAATGACCTGACATGATAAGACTCAAGGAGTTCAATCAAATGGATTAGAGAACACTGAAAGTGGCACAGTATAAAATGTCCAAACACTGCAGCAAAGCAAATTTAGATGATTGAAGAACATAGCCTTTTTATAGAATTTGAATGTTGTCAGTCATAATATTGGTTGTTAAGATTGTCATGCAGTCTTCAGTGTGGCAAAATTTTAATCAAACTTTGATATTTTAAGAATGAAACTTGTAATTTACATAACAATTAAATCTATGCAATATTTTGGATTATGCAGGTAATGGAGTTTGATCAAAATTATAACTTTAAATTTTGTAGTGATGTAAGCTGTTTTAAATTAGAAATAGAGAGAGGATGAATATATTGGGATGTTTTTAGAAAATTTCATGTTTATAAAATTTTTGTAGTCTTCAAAGTCTTTCCAGTTAAGTGCATAGGGCTGAAATTTAATAAATGTTGAAATTTTTTAATAGATTGCATTAAATCATCTTTTAATGAAAGAACTCCTAAAGCTTGTAAGGATTAAAATTATGCTATTTTCTCTCTTTGAAGTAAAGAAAAAACTGTTTGCTTCAGACATTATTGTTTGCTTGCTGACATTTAGTAAAGCAGTGAGAAGTTCAACTAAAAACATATTGAGCCATACATGACACTCCTATTAGCTTTTTTCTTCTGCGGGACACTAGTGGCCACATCTCATATTAACACTTAGACACTGTTTGTTGTTTATTTTTACATAAAAACGTGATTTTGACATTTATTATCCAAACATAGTATTTCTCCTACTGCTTTATACTTAAATTCATCAACAAGTAGAGCAGAATGAAGACTGTGTGACGTGCTACTTTAGAAAATATTATCTTCTGTGCTTCGTCAGTTACACAGCTTTGTGTGGTTTGGGTTTTTCTTTTGTTTGTTTTCTTAACTGGATCACAAAATGCTCAACATTTTGTACTGCACTACAATGTTGGTCTTCTAAGACAATCAATACATGTTTTAATTTGTATCATCTTTCAGGTGTGTTTTGCCTGTTTCTGTCAACATAATATCTTCATTTAAACTCATTAAGTCAGTATTGTTTTCTTTTATTTTCTGGCTTTGATCTGTCTGTTTTCAGAGTTATAAAAAAGGTGCAAAAGCTTAATTCCTCAAAAGTATTGCAAAAGTATTAATTCCTCAGTTGTTGGCTTCTTTTGGTCATGGTCGCTTGAAATGCACCAAGCCCAGCGATAGGCTTTCCTATTTCTTATTTTGGACATCTGGTTAAGACTTTTACAATAAATGAGCATGGGCCTTTTGCTATTCTAAAAATGGCACATGGGTGATTTTATCATTGTTTCAACCAAGAGAAAATTCTTGCAAAGAGAGAAGATCAAAGATAGAAGCCGTCTCATGAGGAATATTAAGTTTCCTCAAAAACAAATATCTAATCCTCAGTGCACTCTCCTTTTCACTCTTCATTGAGCAAATAGACATATTTTTCTAGGGAGAAAAAGACATGATGTATTACAAAAACCTTTCTGCTGGACAAATGTAATGACTTACCATTGCCAGTATTTTCTACCTCTCTTACTACCTCTTCTATATTACTCAGACCGTGTCTTACCAATGATCTTAGAGAGAACATTTTTACAGTTCAGTCTCTTTAGATTCAAAGAGCTTACAGTGTAGCATGACATTTATTTATCTAAATTGTATAGAGGAGAATAGTGATTATTTGAATCTGTAGACAAAAATCATGTAACATTTATTTTACCACACTTTTTTTTCTTTTTTAACCCATATATTCAATTACTCTTGTTATCCTGTTTCATTTTAGCCCCTAAGAAGAAATAGAAAAAAAATTTCTTCAGTTCTGCTCCAAAAAATAACTTTTTGATGAGGGTGATATAGGCTTACATATTTATCTTTGTACTTTTTTTCTAGGCAGTTTTTCTAGGCAGTTTGTGATATAAATGGAAAATATACTGTAACAATCGCCAATACATTGTTATATTAAAATAAAGCCGGGATAATTTTGTGGGTTTTTTTCTTCAAAAGAGACAAAGTATTTGCAAATGAAAGACAGCAGTTATCTTTATAATCTAGAAACTGAAAAGGATGGCATTTATGTTTTGTTCTTCCGTGCAATGTATACACTGTAGAAAAAGAAACACGTATATATCGGAATGTAAAAAGGGACCTAATCTATTACCTGTGCTTATTGTTTCATTGAAATGAAAATGTATTTTGATGTGTTGAAAAGCATTAATATATCTGCAGTTTTCCAGATGATACACTTAATTCAAATTTCAGGTGACTTAATTAATGATAAACAAATGTATCACAGGCATTTTGAATGCCAGGACATTACTCTGGCTTATGTTCCTGACCTGGAAATTGCTGCAGTCTTGGAGATTGTGCAAGGATAACATCATCTATTCTCTTGCTCCTTCATGGGCATCTGGTGTTTACTGGTGAAAAACAAATAGATTGTGTTACATGGACTTTTATTCTCATAATTTTGACCAGTTTTTCTGCTTGTTTAGTTGTAGCAATGACTATAGCCTGAAAAAAAGAGAAAATTGTGGATAAGTGACCTCATGAAAAAATTTCATGCCAACTCTATTTCTAATTGTCATTTTTAGTCCCTTCCTTTATTCTAATATGTAGGATACTCTTAATGCCTGACTCTGTATGTCAGTGAGGTAGCATAAAATGTTACCACCCTTATGGTTACCACATTAGCTGCTAACAACTGTGCCACAACACCACGGTAAGAGCACCTTCCTCCTTTCAAGGCAAAAATGAAACAACTGGCACAGCTTTCACAGTGCTCATGGACATTTATTTTACTTTGTCTGAGATTAGTAAAGTTTAGATGGCCACTACCTCCTTTCCTAGGGTTTTGTGAATTCCTCCTGTCTGCTGCACTAAGAGCTCTGGGTAGCAAAACAGTTTCCATACTCTCCAAGGGTCTGTGTCTGTTCCTGCCTTAAAAACCCTACCCAGAGCTTGGCTTTCTCTTCTCACAGTCTGTTAATGCCAAGAGCCTTTAACACCATCTCGCACGCAGGGTGGGATGTTTGGCTGTCCAGCCTCACGATGGTGGCAATCAGTGTAACCTCTGCCTGTGTGTGTCTCTGGGAAAGTAATTTTGACTAGCATTTCCTTCGTGTGGTGACAGATAGCGTGCTAGATAAAGGCCTTGTGTACAAACAAAAGTGAATTTATTTAATTAAAGCAAGTTGGACATTTTGAGCAACTTCTGTATTGATGGTCTTGATTCCTCAGCTTAGCTAAGCTCTTTTTCAAGATAACATTTGTAAAACCTGATTTAAAAGCTCAGTTGTTATTAATCATTTGAAAGTAGATGAACTACCAGTATTTAAATACCTTTATTTAAATTAGTGACTTAGATCTTCTTGAAAGAGTCAATGTGAGGACCAAAGCTGGCTATGGACTGGACACGACCCTTATTTTTTTCAATTAGGATAAAGACAGAACAGTGATGGTCAAGCTGTACTGTACAATGAGTCATTAACTAATTTTGGAAGATATACATCTGCATTTTCATGATTTGGTTTTTCTTTCTCAGTGAGATTTACATTCCTAAGCATCCATTTGTGGATAATTTCTGGCCTCACACCTCGACTGACCTTTGCCCATAATTCCTTGACTGTGATGTTACTATGGTTTCCAGATCAATTAGTGATGCTCAAAAGAAGATTTTTGTACGCAATGGGGCAAAATACAGCCTGATTAGATGAACTGTGTAGTTACAATGATTATCGTTTGAAGCTCAAATATCTTTTGTAATATAAATCGAAGGAAGTATACCATAAGGGTTAGGGGGGAAAAAAAGGAAGTGAAGGAAGTAACTGTAAACATTTGAGTTTAATTTTTTAAAGGAGCATCTGCAAGGTCTGATCTCATCGTTTATTTTGGGAGGAAGGATGTGTGTAGTCTGTTTTGGGCTTTTGGATTGTGTTTGTAATTTTTTGGGTTTTTAAAATTTTCTGACTTGTGAATCTGATATTTACTTTTACTCCCAATTCCTGTATCATGCATCTTTTTAATATTTTCAGATCTGCTATCATGCTCAGATATTTGAAATGTAGGATATGGACTTGGAAAAAGGATATATATTCTCAACTTTAACACAAACATCTTGAGGGAGAAGCTCATCTGAGCCCATCTGGTGTGAGAGAAAAGACAAATAATGAATTAAATATTTAGAGATGCCTGAAAATGCAAAGCGGGTGAATGAATCGAAGTAATCACCATTGGGATTTCTGTACTGAACAGTAACAGGTTGGTGTCATAGGTAGAGCAACTACCTTTCTATTCAGCGAGGGGACAGAGAGCCACCTTTTCCTCTGTAGGCACTTAATCAGTGGAAGTCACTGCCCTTAAAGTCTGTCTGCAGAAAGGATTAAATGAAAGATGGGGTGTGGAAGCTGAGAAAATATTTTGATTGATAAATAAATAAAGGGGCTGGTGTTTTTAAGGAACGGCAGGACAAAGTAACAAAGCACAGGGTTAGAAAAATATATGGACGTAGCAAATAGTTTTATAGTTGGGAGTTAGATCTCTAAGGAAAAGTACTGAGTTTTACTTTCTTTCTGATGAGCTAAATGAAAGGGATCTCTCACCTCACTCACCTGCAAGAATAGTTGGGATTGCATCAGAGATGAAAAACCCAGATGATATTATAAAGATTCAGTGATATCATTCATGAATTTTTGGCTATATCCTCCTTGCAAATGCCATAGTCATGGTCTGAAAATGAAAATCGGATATTTATAAGAATAGTTTCCCACATTTTTGTCATTAAATGTATCATCAAATCCCTTATTAAAGTTCTTATCATTTCTGAGGATCAGTAATTTACACAAAAGTATCAGTATGTATTCCAGAGGTTGTAATTATTTTTGTGAGACAAGAAGGAAAGAAATATTTTTTTTCCTTCTTTTCCCTGAAGTACTAAATCATAAGCTATTTTTCTAATTTTTCACCCCCTTGTGTTCTACCTGTAGTAGCATTTGCTGCTCTTTTTGTCTGATATATCTAACTCCTACGCTACAAAATCCCTGAAGATCCGGTAAGAGAAGACATGGACAAATTAAAATATTGTTAATCATGCACTGTACACAGCAGAGCTGTCTTGGAGTTTCTGTATATTTTTGGCTCATTTAATCTCAGCAGATAATTGCTATGGCTAACTGACTCCTGTGAATCCTAGAGAAGGTTCAGCAACCTTCTTCTCTGTTTGTTTCTAATTTCCCAAAAATAGTTAATTCATCTATATTGCTCTTCAAAGCACAGACTGAACATAGGTGCAAGTATAGATGTTTCTAGTGTAATTCAGTTGTGTTTATACAAGAACTGTGAAGAAATTTGATTTTGAATTTTGAAGCTATTAGGTCTCCTTAAAATTTAGCAGTTCTAGGAACTTATCTTGTTTCACAGATGTAACCTAGATGTGAAAAGGAAGCTTTGGGAGGTCCCAGATGGAAGTTTATTATGGAGCAAAGTGAAATTGATCAAGTCAGTGGATAAAGATGTTAAAAATATCCAGTTCTTAAAAGAAAATTTGTGAAATCTTTACCATTAGGGCCCTTGTTCACACATCCTATTATTGTCGTCTTTTTTTTTTTTTTTTTTTCTTTCTTTCTTTCTTTTAATCAGCCTGGATGCTAATATAGAAAGTATGAGAAATGAGGAAGAAGGGAAAAAAGTAATAATGCACGACTAACATTACAACTTAATTGACATAACAGAGATTTGTGGGATAATTTGATGGGAATAATACTATAAAATAAGGAACATTTAAAAAGGAAGATTTATGCTGCTCTATTATTCAAATATATGTATGCTTGAATTGGAATTCAGAGTGCAGAGGAATTAGATCTGCTGAAATCCCATGGACAATAGTAGAAGGAAAAATAATCAGGGGCACTATTGTGTTGGCGCTGCATGGCATATCCCCAGATTTGTAAGGACAGGTAGACAGTGCTTTCTGTGAGCAGCTACAGAATAAATCAAAGCAGTGAATACTGCAGTAGGAAGTATTTCCCAGGAATCCTCTATGGGATGTGTACTACAAGATGCTAATTGCCTATCAGATTTTTGATAATTTTCTTACAGCTTCTTTGTACAGAAAATGAAAATATAGCCCAGATGAACACCCAGTAGTGGGATTTAGTTGAGAATGTGGAAATGGAGGACAGCTACTTGAAGCTAATGGAAAGAAGAGAAAGTCAAAAAACAACAAAAGAAAACCAATGAACTAGAAGAAGCCAGACTCCAGACTTCAGTGCAGTTGGAAAGCTAATAGATGAAATTTCTTGTAATGTAAATTTAGGAAAAGGTAAGCTGTGGCAGTGTAATAAAGTGACAACAGCAGTGAAGACACAAACTAGTAGTAGATTTAATGAATGATAACATGAAAATAAATGAAGATATTTTTTATTGTACCTAAAATGTGAAGCATCACATGGGCATACTGAAGTGTATAATGATGTTGCAGAGATAAGGAAAACAGAGCATTAAGTAGGAAAGGACACATATTTATATGTGGGAAAAGTTATCCTGTGTTTTACATGAAAATGGTGACACCAACTTACTGTGAGATTTTCTGTGTAATTGGGTTGTTTCCATACCAATATATACATATTTTTATACTTCAGATTTAAAGGAATATCTATGATATTTTTAAGGAATGCTTTTCTTGAGTTCAAGTATGCACATGTTTTAAAATCTGTCCATAAATTACAACATTTAGAGAATATTTTTCTTTTGCTGCAATCTCTCCTTTATATGACTGCTGAGGTTTTTTTGGTTTTTTGTCCCATTTATTGTACATAATGGAGTTAAATTAAAGTGTACCCCAGCATTCTTGTTTAACATCTCCTATACTGGAGAAATGCCATTTAGATAATTTTTATAACTTTAACCTAGGACGAAGTGGATATATTATGAATATTTTTGTCTCTATATTTTGTTAAAATCAATTCAGTATGCCACTTAAACTGTGTGGTTTGTGACAGAAGTGAAATACTGAATAGATTTTGAGCAATCCTTTGTTCCAAGGATTTTAAATTTATATATGCAAAATTATCCATTCAGAAATTCTGATCAGTGCAGATTCTCTTATCTAGCTGGAAAAACATTCTCTTCTGGATGAGATGTTTTCAGATGCTTTTTCACCTGCATGTGTTTTGCTTGAGCTGTGAATTAAATCCCTTCTGGTTGTAAGTATTGCTGATTTTTATGGCTCCTCTTTAAGTGCTTCATGAAGTCATAGTCACACAAATTATCTTAGTCATAATCTAATTAAATAGAATGAGAGCTGTGTTTGCATTTCAGGATTCTGTCTCCCACACATCATAGATATAGCAAAATGTGTGTATTTTTTGCACAGGCAAATATGTGTGTGTATCCCTATATATGAAAACATGTAAAAATATAACAAGCCTCACAGATTTGTTCCCAGACTGAGCTCTCAAAATAGAAAGCAGTAGGATTGAAAATTAGTTTTGATTAAAACTATAGGTTCTAGTGCTTAACTTGGCCATCCAATTGAGTATAAAACAGCTGCAGATCTTTGTTACACTGCCTGGACTAGCAATATAATGCTAGATAATAAAAAATATAGGCATACAGAATTAGTTTAGTAAGATAGCAATGTATCTACCGCTGGACATGAAGACAATTCAAAGAAGCATAATTCTTTGTGCATTGTTCATATAATTATTAAAATAACAGTGGTTTGTAACACAGTCTTTGAAGAAAAGCTTGATGTTTAAGGAGAAATTTAAAGAAATAAAAAAATCTTACTATTTTGATTGGTGGAAGAATGAAAATAATTCCCACCATATCCTAAAATACTATTCCTTGAACACTAAAGAATATTGTAGAAATTAATATAAACCCCTAAACATACAGATTTAAAGCTCAATTTCCAACTGTAACAGGATGATTTCATCCAGCACTGAGCACATTACATCTAATGAAGAATGTCAAATGTGTACAATTATATTTGTTTACTTTCCAAAGATCCACTTAGGTAACTAGAATGGGAAAACAAGTGTGGGTCTGTGCCTGATATAGACTTGATTAGGTAATTTCCTATTATTTCATTATTCAGACTTAAAATGACACAGCATTGGAAACGATGACTACACGTATGCTTGCATTTCTTATGTTCAATTCCACGGTATTTCAGATTTGTCTTAATCCTAAAGAATTTACTAGTATAAACTCAGGCCATTTCTCTAATCTGGTAAAAACTCACGCTTCTAAAATGTCAAGGACGCAATAAATGACAGGGTTTTTGTTTGCCAGACCTGTAGTGCTGCTGGTTTAACCAGCTGGTAATGTCCTAGCCCAGTGGGCCAGGCCTTGCAGTCTGTATGTGATAATCATGGTTATTGCTGTAGCCACAGTTGGGATGGGAACATATTCACTTCAAAAAAATAAACTTACAGAAATATTGACAGCTTATCCAGGTGCACGTAAAAGTAATTTTGCTGTGTTTGTTGTGAAGACATTCTGCTATTTATTTCTGTTTTGTTTAATTTTTCCTAACATTTTCTTTATCTTTACATTGAAAGAATTTAGCAGTATTTCTACTGTCAAATCTGAATAAGAACTTTAAACCCCCAATATGTAAATGCCAGTTTTGTTGCTTGGGTAACAGGGTCGTTAAAAAGGCTCACATCAAGTGTGGGTCCCCATCTTTTTCTCCCTGTTGGTATCCGTGAAGTGCCTAGATTTCACGTCTCCCTGCTAGTAAAATTGCTACTGGCTCATTTTGCCATAAACAGACACCAGTGAAAAATGTGCCAGTTAATGCTTTTCATGTCTAACTTTCCATGAGGAGGACTTAACTGGTATCTTGCCCATGGGATCAACATAATAATCATTCTATGACTATGGATTGGTGAACAGGTTCTTGTGCAGTAAGCCAGTGGATGTACACATTCTGGACGTCAATTTCTTGCTAAAAATTAAAACCCATATTCTTAGAATCATCAAATCACAGAACATGCGAGTTCGAAGGCATCCATCAGGATCATCAGCCCCAACCCTAAGCTCTGTGCAAAACACCCCAACAATCACACCATATGCCTGAGAACATTGTTCAAATGCTTTCTGAACTCAGACAAGCTGGGTGCTATGAACACCCCTCTGGGGAACCTATTACAGTGCTCAACCACTTTCTGGGCGAAGAACCTTTTCCTGATACCCAAGTTAAATCTCCCCTGACTCAGTTTCATGCCATTTCCTTGAGTCCTGTCACTGACCATGGGAATGAAGAGATAAGTACCTACGCCTCTCCTTTCGCTTGTGAGGATATTGAAGTACACAGTGAGGTCTCCCCTCAGTCTCCTTTTGTCTGGGCTGAACAGACCTAGCGACCTCAGCTGCTCCCCATACTGCCTCACTTCCAGACCATCACCATCTTCGTTGCCCTCCTTTGGACACTCTCTAGCAGCTTAACTTATTTCTTATACTGTAACACCCAGAACTGCCCCCAGCACTCAATCTGAGGCCACCCAGGGCAGAGTAGAGCAGGCCTATCCTTTCTCTTGCCTGGCTGGCAATGCTGTGCCAGATGCCAGGCATGGATCCTGACCCCAGGACATGTCTGTCCTTCCTGGCTGCCAGGGCACTGCTGAAAGTTTAACTTGCCATCAACAAAGAACCCCAGGGCCCTTTCTGCAGTGTTGCATTCCAGCCTCTCACTTCCCACTCTGTTCATACATCCATTCTGCCGATGCAGAATACAGTACCTGCCTTTTTAAACTTCATATGGTTTGTGATTGTTCAGCCCTCTAATTTGTTGAGGTCTCTCTGTAGGTCCTCCTTGCCCCTGAAGGAGTCAACAGTTTCTCTCAATTTAGTGTCATCATCAAACTTAGCATTTTTCGAATTCTGTGTCAAAGTAGTCTATGAAGGTGTTGAAGTGAAGTGGGCCAGGGATGGAGCCCTGAGAAACTCCCCTAGTGACAGGTCACTAGTCTGATGTCACCCCATTCATGTAACCCTTTGTGCCCTACATGGGAGCCAGTTGCTTGCCCATTGCATAACCCTATGCAGCTGTGGGCTGGGAATTTTGTCCAGGAAAACATTGTGAGGCATGGTACCAAAACTTTGCTGAAGTCCAAAAAGTCCGCATCTACTGTTGATTGGCTAGATGAGCTACCCCGTTTTAGGTTCAATAAGCAGGACTTTCCTCTCACGAAGCTGTGCTGACTGTTACTAGTGACTGCATTGCCCTTCAGGTATTTTTCAATACTTCCCAGAATAATTTTTTTCCACGAATTTACCAGGAACTGAACTGACACTGACAGGCCTGTAGCTTCTGGGGTCCTCCTTCCTGCCCTTCTTGAAAAATGGGACAGTGTCTGCCAGCTTCCAGTCTGTTGGGACCTCTCAGGAGTCCCAAGACCACTCAAAAACTATCGGAAGTAGCATTATGAACACATCACCCGGCTCTTTGAGGATTCTCAGATGAATCCTCTTAGGCTTCATAGTTTTGCAGGGATCCAGCTGAAGCAGCTAATACTGCACAATTTCAGGGTCAGCTAGGAGCTGATCATTCTTACATTCATGATCCTCCAGCTGAGGCCACTGAGACCCCCTTGGTATGCCATCAGCGTTGAAGAAGAGGCAAATAATGTGTCAAACACCACTGCCTTGTCCATGCCCTTGTTTGTGAGGTGACCATACTCATCCTGTAATGATTTTTACAGTCTCTTGCCATTCAACTCCAGCTGAGCTTTGGCTGCATGGATTTTCTCCCTACAGTGGTGAGCAGAGTCTCTGTATTATTCCCATGTCACCTGACCTTGCTTCCACTGGGCAGACACCTTCCTTTATTACCTTATGTCCACGAGAACATCTCTGCTCATCCAAGGTGGCCTTCTACCTCACCTGCTTGACTTCTGACATTTGGGAATTTCCTGCTCCTGTGCACTAAGGAGGAGATGTTTAAAAAGTGATCAGCGCTGACAGATCCCTGAACCTGCAGAAACTTCTTTCCAGGAGACCTTTACTTACTAATTCCTGAAGCCTGAAGTCTGCTCTCTCACTTCCAGAGCTCAAGTTTTGCCGGCACCTTTCCTTCTGTCAACAGAGATTATAAACTCAATCTTTTCATGGTTGCTGTGGTCAAGATGGCCCCAACTTCTGCTTTGCTCAAGAGATCCACCCTGTTGACAGGCAGCTGATCAAGGACACTGTCTTTCCAAGTCAGCTCCCTTGGGACTTGCTCCATAAAGTTGTCATCCAGGTCTTTAGGAATCATCTGGCCCAGGCTGCACCACCAGTGTGATGCTCCCAGTTAAATTTCTGGCAAGCTGAAATCCCCCATAAGGAGAAGGCAGTTGACCTGGAGGGCTCCCTTATTTCCTCAAAGAATGATTCATTGGTGCCATTGTCCTGGTCTGCAGGCCTATAGTAAATTCCCATGATGACATCCAGATTGTTCGCCCCTTGATTCTTATCCAGAGGCTCTCAATAGTGCTCTTGCCAACTGTGTTGTTGCCAGACATTCTAACCCTTCCGTTACATATGATGCCACCCCTTCACCTCTTACGCCCTGCCTATTGCTCCTGAAGAGCTTGTAAGAAAAACAGCAGAGTCCTCTCTTCTTGAGGACTTCTTTTGGAGTTTCTCAATTGCTTTGCTTCTTCTGCCAGAAGAGGGAGAATAATTTGATCAATAAATCTATTTTTAGCCTTTCCTCTGTGTGTAGAGATAAAGTTTTAGATTTATCTTTGCTGTATCTGAAATCAAATTCTTATCCTGAAATTGTTATGATGTAAAAGAGATCTCACCTACACTGCTGGGATGATAAAAGTTCTTACATCACGAAACTAGCGCCAGCTGTATTTTTGAAAGCTGCTGTCTGGTTGGAGATAAAAAGCCAGGAAAATCCAAGCTGCTAGGCTAGGCCTTGGACACAGAGAAAACTTGGATTTCTCATTTGCATTTGTTTGGGGTATGTTTGGGATTTTGTTTGTTTTTTTTGTTTGTTTTAAAGTGTTCTTTCTTTTGTATTTTATCCAAACACTTTTAATCTGAATACTTTTAATTTTTTTTTTGGCAACAACAAATTAATTGCTTGTATATTCAGAAAACTGTAATTTACCTACCCTGTGAAGATTCTTCTGTTACTGTTTCTGATCACATTAGCTCCTCTTCTATAAATTCTCTTCCATTGACAGACTGTAAATATGATACACAGAAAATTGAACTTGTTTTGTAATAGAAATCTAGTGCTTCTATTAAAATAATGTGTATTTTAAAATTATTGAACAGCAGGTAAAACAAATTGATTTTGAGCTTCAATCTCCTTCAATTAAATCTAGCCAAAGGAAGAGCGACATAATTGCATTTTATATCCCTTCTCAGTCTACTAACATATAATAACCTTTCAAATTCACATTTGATAACATAAGAACAGCGCAATTTCAGTCACCTAAAGCAATTTCAGAGTAATTTACTTCTCATTTTTGTCATAATTTAAGTAAATTGTGTTGTATCATCAAAAGATACATGTGTGTCTTGTTTTGTGAAAGCCAAGATCCTTGTTATTGATACATTTGTGGTTTGAGTTCAAGAATCAGAGATTAGGAATTTGACCTTGACAGTCTTCAGTATGTGACAGGAATATAAAGGAGGATATTTATTTGGAGCAAACATGTCCAAGATTTTTCTAGTCTACAAAATCTCCTAACTATGTTCTTCACTATTAGACAAAATAATATTAAGTTCATAGCTGACACAGGTGTTCCCTCAACTTAGATTTGCCAGTCCTGATTTTACTCCACCTCTTCTGTAGCGAAATTCTATACAAATATGAGTGTTGGAGTCCAGGGCATTCCTTTGTCTGCCCTGGAGGGTCAGGGACCTGGGCAGGGGGGTCTGGGACCCCAGCCCAGAGCTCAGAGAGACACTGGCTTTGATTTCAGTCCATGGGAAAAACTTCCTACACTGAGAGAAGGTTTACAGGCCACAAGAATGTGAGAAATAGTAGTTTAGCTTATCACAGAATGAGAAAATAGTAGTTTTAAGTTCCTAGCATTGAAGTGAATGGGGACAAGATGGAGAATCTGGGGCGTTGTCTCCTTCTTCTTCTCCTTCTTCTTCCCTCACTCCATTGCTGCATTGACGTGGCACAAAGTAGTTAGTGAGAATTGGGCCAAAGTAAAGATGACCTTTTTAGTAATAGTGATAGACATTGGTAAGAAATAGTAAACAAGAAATACGTAGTAATTAGTATAAAAGATAAGGACAGCCCAGCTCGAGGAGAGACGTGAGGAATCCATGCAGCTGCGAACATCTTGTCGGACTCCGAGAAAATTGTAAGATAAGAAACAATAAATGAAGTAGGCAACGTTGAAAAATCTAAACCTGAGAACTCCGTCTCTTCCTTCAGCTCAGCTCGGAGCTGTGCAGGGGAGCAAAGACCCTGAAATCACCTCAATGTTGGGGTAAGCCCCCGACATCTAGCGTCCCTGAGTAGGCGGAAACATCTGTCATCCCTAAGTGAGCAGAAACATATGAGATGGAAAATGATCATACTTAAAGGTTTTCCTTCCAGCTTTTAATAAATCTCTTCATATGTTCCCAGCCCACACCTGCACGAAGAGTCTTACTTGCAAACATCTGTCTTAAATGGCACAAATGTCAGCCCTGCATTGCAAGTTTCAAGAGTTTAAACAGTCATTTGTATGCAGTGTGTTTTATGTTTTGATAAAAGCCAAATTCATAGTTCCAATGCCTTGCTACCACTTCAGTCTCGACCAGTTTCTCTGAAAATGCCCTGAAAAGATAATAGCATAAATTTGAGCAGCCTAGGGCAAAGGGATTATTTTTTAATAAACTCATACTATAAAAAATAGGAAATGTATGCAGTAGCAAGTGTGAACACAAGGAGGAAAATTATGATGGGTTTTAGAAAAGCACAAAGTGTGAAGAAATTATAGTGCTTTGAGGCACAGGTGAAAGTAAGTGCTGCCCATAAAAGAAACAAAACCTATTCATTATACAACCACCGACTTGCTCTGTAAGATCATAATGTGAATGCATGTCGTAGATTGAAGGCAGAAAGCAATTACTGATGTCTTATAGTTGTCAAAATGTTTTTAAACTGGATATTTGATTTTTAAACGTATTTGTTTTTTAAGTTAAGGTATCAAGCATGAATTTTGTGTGCTAGAACTGCAACAGTAAATTTTAAGAGTTGTAGTTACAGAAAGAAAAGGTGGTTGCATTATTTTGAAATGGTGTCATTGCTATTCTTTATTCAAATGAGTATATGAAGAGATGAGGAAAGCGTGAACAGTTCCAGAAAAAGATTTCAAAACTTGTATAAGTTTTCCATCTCTGCAGTGGTATTCTCTCAAGTGTTTTCCATATTGCATGCAAAAAATGCAAGAGGCAGAGGGACAGCATTTCATCTTGTGGATGAGAAAATCAAGAACAAGGGCTTTATGCCTTTAGAAGAGAACAATTCTATTTGGAGGGATAGGCTTTATCTGAACCTCAAAGGAAGTAGGCAACACATCAAATCAAGAGATTGTACTAAGATTTAAAACCCTTTGAGGTGGAGTTTTATCTGAGGTTTTAAATTCAAGATTTCGGAAAGCAAGATAATTCTGAAACAGCACATTTCAAAATGACGGATTTCCCTAGGTAATATCTGTATCTCTAAAGAAAAGTAGAGCTAGAAATTTTTTATCAAAGAGGGAATTGGAAAAGACAGAAAACAGTGACAGGAATATTAGGCACAGTGAAGGAGAAAAATTACATGGTTCTATAAAAATGTTGTGTGTGTGTGTGTAAGGCTTGTAGAAGCCCAAGAAAAACAACTGAGAGGATATGAATATATAGTTTACAATTTTTTGGGAAGTGAAAGAAACCTGTCATGGGGAAAAAAGACAGCCTTTGCAAAGACAGCCTTCAAAACTGTGAAGTTTTGCCCAAATGAGGAAAATACTAAACATTACAAAATTTGAAATATTACATATAAAAATCTAATAAGAAAGGCCAAAAAAAAGGACAATAGAAAGAAGGGCATAAAGATATAGCAATCTTTTAAGAAACCTTCTCTAGATCATGAAGTCAGAGGGATTGGAAGGACACGTAAACTAAAAGAAAAATTTAACACAGATGTTGTACCAGAGAATTTGCAGTCTCTTAAGATAGGATTTTTTCTTGTAAGAGACATCAAAACCTGCCTCAGATTTAGGTAATAGTGGAAGAAATTGTTAAATAAACAGCAAAGACTATTAACAGAACATTTCTATAGAAGCCTACAAATTAAACAGATTAATTACAAACTCTGAAATATGAGCTTACTAGGAAAGAGACCATTGTGCTGTTCTCTATAAATAGGATTTGGAAAAAAAAAACCTAAACCAAAACAAAAAAAACCCCACCAAAATCAAAAAAACCAAAAACAAACTAAAAAAAAATTGGTAATACCAAGCTATTCATGGCTTTAAAGACAACTATGCAAATTTGCAAAACTGCAGAATGTGATAAAATAGCAGATGAAATCTAAAATTCAATGTGGTTTGATGGACTCAACAGGAGAACTGCAAGCTTGAAGTTGCATGATGGACTTGAACTTCACTGTGTAGAAAAGGGTCTTTGGGCAAAAGCAAGCAGTTGTATGAATATGCTAGCTTGCTGCTCAGAGGTCAAGGAAGAAACCGAAATACTAGGAAGTGTGTGGAAACCAGCAGAATGTGAAGTAGAGATGGTTATGCAGGTACATAAGTGCCAAGGCTGCCTCCATGTTCAGCAGTGTAGGACGTTCTGGTCAGTTTCCTTGAAGGACCTTTGTTAAATAATTGTATCATCCATTCAGTGCTAGGAGAATAGGCACACTGGAGGACTTGCAGATATTTTAAGGTAATTCCTCCATTAAAATGAATGCAATCTTGGAATAGTCATTACCCAGCAAGCGCAAACCTGGGACTAGCAGTGCCTGACCTCATCAGTGTTGTTGTGGATGTGTAGTGTCAGGACACACAGAGCGTTCTCTTGCCTGTGTAACCGTCAAAATAAATGTTTGTGAGAGAAGTTAACCTTGTACATATAACAGAACTGCATGTTTTTTGGGGAAAGTCTGTGTTGTTTTGTTCAGTCTTGATACAATCCCTAGGACTGAATCACCCCAACCCAACAGCTGAGTCCTTAGTGCTAACACAGAAGTGATGAATAAAATACTAACAATTGCTCTATAAGCTTATAAACAAAGTTATCGAATATACAGTCATAAGGAAAATATATTTAGTGGAAATAATCTTACCCCAAATTGCTTTTTCATGTCCTGTCCCCAGAGTCAAAACCTGACTTATTTCCCCAGCTTTTATGTCACTATCTATCTGTTCTAAGTAATTTTTGAGGTCAAGTGCTTGACACTTATTCTGGGATGAATGGAAGTTATTTTTTAAAAAAAATTCACTAAGTGAACTTAAGTGTGTCTTTAGAGGTCATGCTGTATTCTGCTGAAATCATATTCCCTGTCTTCAAAAAAACAAAAGAGGCTTTATGCTATTATTCAAGTAAAGAAATGGAAAATATAGAAATATCTTTATATTCCTCAGTGCTTTATAACCTGCTACAGTAATTTTACTCCATCATTTTTATTAAAACTCCAGCATCCTGCTGGGAAGTATGTTATCTAATACAGACCTGTGATTAATGATATTTCTAGTAACAGACCTCCAAATCATCTGGCATTGATACTCGTGTTGTATCCATACAGCAATATCTCTTCAAAATACTTCTGAAAATACACTCCCCTTCTTGCGTAGGCTGCTAGTGTTTTCTGAAAAGTGCTTCTCATAATCTGTATTTCATGATTTTCAAATGTAGGAGAAAACTTATGGGAAAGTAATTCTCCAGTGTCAACTTAATTTTTTTCAATAATATATTGTGAATTTACATCATATCACTGAAAGAGTACAGTACTTAACAATCAAGGGCCGACAGTAAAATTATTTTGTGTTATGGTTAAAACTGATAATAGCAAATATTTTTTTGCTCTGAAAAAGTAAAGAAAAATGTTCCTGCAAGTGTGTCTAATTCTGCTGAACTCATATGTTGGTGTAACCTGGATCAATGTCAAAATTACCATTTTCTCCACTGGAGAGAGACTGTTTATGTATCATTCATGCCTAGAGAAGAGGTTATTGTAGAACAGGAAATTAAAAAAAACAACTACTAAAATACTAAACAGTTAGGATTTAATTCAGTCTAGCTGACAAATTTAAAGGCCATTTTTATGCACTCTCCAGAGATATTAATATTGTATATAGTATATTTCTCCATGTAGCTTCCATATGGTTTTGAAAGACTGGCCTTTATAGTAGTATTTTTTATTTTTTTTAAACTCATATAGCAATTGCTTTTTTGGGATATCATAGTCTTTTTTGGGATGTTCATAGTCTTGCTTGCTCTGCATTTAGCCAAGTGTAAAGTGGAATGTTCACACTCATGCCAATTATAACTTTTTTTTAATGTAGTGTAGACCCTTTTTGAATATTGAATTGTTTTGGAAAATGCTTACAATGAGAAGCAAATCATATAAAAAATATATCACTGAATTAAAGGAGGCAAAATCTACTCTTACTAAGCAAGTTTGACTGATTTCTGGGTTATGCTCTAGAAGATATTTAAAGAAATAAAAGACCAGTTACATGTTAATAGGAATATATTTGGCTCTGAACATTAAGTGTTTATTTGCACAGTTCTCTCTTAATAAGATTTCTCATGCTTCAGCCTATCTATAGAAGCTGCTTTTTTCTACTCAGTCATAACTAGGAAAATACAGTGGCTTGCTTAGTGGAGGAGAAAGTATGTTCTGAGGAAGATTTTGCTTTACTTTCACATCTGTTCCAGTTGTCTAGGTTTTTCACAGCCTGTTGCTTTGGAAAATTTCTCCAGTGAAGCTTAGCACATTCATTGGAGTGTCTTTTTTGTCTCTTTTGTTTTGGCTTTTTAAAATTCCTTTTGTTTTCTTTTGTATATGCTTGTGCTAGGGAAACAAGTCAAACCAAAATTATACAAGACAAATTAAAGAGTTGCGGAAGTGGTTCTGGACACTGAATAAGTCATACACTGCAGATTTAAGCTCAGGCCTTTGGGGTCTTTATCTTCAGTTGTAAAGTGAGCGTGCTTTGCTTGGCTCGGAGATAAAAGTCTGTAAACAACATGTTTTTTCAGAGAAATGGCAGGTTTCTTACAGCAGATTAGAGAGACAGAGGATCATTCAAGACCTCTCTGTCCTGTATGATAGTGTGTTTTTTTTCCCCCCATCTATTTAACTGAAAGCAATTTTGCTACCTTACCAGCCCAGAACTGCTCAGAAGTAGAGACGTGTCACAGATGATCAGTATGAGTTCTTTATCTCACTCGCGTAAATGGATGTTGGGTGACAACAGGGATTAAGCTTTATCTCAAATATTTGTTGCAACTTCTATAGAAAGATTTTAGGCAGTGATTGGCAACCTGAATCACTGTTGAAAATCTTTCTAGATCATGAATATTTCCAAATGATTAAGTATAGCATTTGTATGGTTCTTAGTCAGAAAGGAGGAAAAAACCCTTAAGTATGGGGTTGAATTTTGTTAAACACAGCTGTGTTGCAGGCACAGGTGACCCTAGAGTCAGACGTAGTATTACTAACCATAATCTTGCCAGCCTCTAGCAGTCTGCTCCCCGAAATCACTTCATTCTACATCAGTATAGTGAAACCCCTTTGCTCAGGTTTTAGATAGATGCCTAAGATAAGGCAACTTAAACATTGCATATAAGAGTGAGCAGACAAAAAATATAAGCATGCAGTGTCAGTTCCTGATGGGAGAAAATGTCCTCATCTTGGTCTCTGGCTGCTAAATGCCTGTTAGAGGGTGGATGGACAGTTGTTGCACACAAGGGAGATTGTCCAAAGTAAGTTATATGTGATAAAATGTTATGAGAATTTCCCAGCTAGTTTGCTACATCCCTATGCAAATTTTAGGGAGTTAAAAAAAGAAATACTATTAAAGGAATGTGTGGTTATCTAACAAGTAGGAGGAGTAGGAAGTCCATTGAATTGTGCAGCAACATCTTGCAGTGTTCTATAACTCTCTTTAAAGAAAATATTTTTTTTCTGTAAAGAGACAGACATGCATACAAACAAATCAACAACAGCAAAATCCCAGATGACATAAGAACGTAAATATCCTGATTTACCCTGGAATCTGCTCAAGCAGTCTGTCAGATTTTTTTTTTTTTTTAATAATTCCTTCTCTTATGATAATTCTCTAGTGTTTTTTAAAACTTCTTAGAACCTGAAGTGATAATATTTTGCACTGTATGAATGTGCCACTTTGCTCAATGGAACTTCACACCCTGAAAATATCTTGAAAGAGTAGTGAAAACTAGAGCTAGAAACGGATCATAAGAGCAAGTTGTTTACATTGATTTTGTCATCTCTTAATCACCTGTTCAGAAAAAAAAAAAAAATTGAGCAACCATCTCAATAGAAACATTTAAATTTTCATTGTCCTCTATAATTTAGAAAATAGGCAATATCAGAAAAATCTTCAATTTGAAGTCACTAGCTTTTTCACAGATTTTGTATAAGTTATTTTTTTTTACATTTAATGACTAAGGTGATGAAACAGAAGTTTATATATATTGTTCTTCTTGTAGTCCAAAATTAGTGCCTTCTGTTTGCACTATTTATTTGGCTAATGTTTTGGACATATAATTTTCAACAGGAATAAAATCTATAATACTTTAACGAAAACTGGGAAACCTTGTAAGGTCTGGAAGAAGGACATCTGTCTGTATGACTCATGTCCCTGTTACAATAAATAGCAGCAGTCTGGCTGCTGGAAGTACCTCTGGGTTAATTCAGTGAGGTTTTTTTCTTACTGTGTTATGTGTAAATTATGTAAGTATGTAGGTACTGTACCCACAGAAGAATGGGAATTAGGGAATGTTCTTTGCTCTCTTCAATTAAATGTACACAGGCCAAGAAGTTGCCTCTCCAGACTTCAGCCTAGTACTGAGTAGCCTACATTTTTCTCCTTTATTTTAAGATTTTAAGAGCTCCACTATCCTGTTTTCTGGCTGTGATATGCACTGATGTATTATGATTGCTCATAGAAACATGCCTGAAAGTGTTTAAGACAGACAGTTGTAAAATATAAAAGAAATATCTAACGCCCAGTCTATGTGCTAGTACTGCTTTCCTCAGTTAAAACCATAAACTTGTACCTTGATTTCATACGTCCTTCTAGGTATTTTATTGAAATTCTATGAACTTTGCTAAGTGCATCAACTATTTTAATTAGCTAAGTGTATTTCTCTCTTGTGTGTATTGCTGGAATATGTTGAGCAATGGTTTATTTACCTTTGTGTCCATTGAAAAAGTAATGTGAAGATACTCTTGTGGATACCAATTTTTTCTGATGTAATTGATGTTATATTAGGAGATTTTACTGTAGCATCTCTGTTAGTCAGAAATTACACTTTATCTCCTCTTTGGCTGGCTGAGCTAAGGACAAAAAATGTGTGCAGAGATGTATCTGGCTCAAATAAGAATATAAATCTTTTAACTGCCTGATCTCAGAGCATCTGAATTTCCCTTTAATTCCAGTCTTCCACGATTATTACAATGCATGTAGCCAGAGGCTGACAAATGCTTCTTTTCAAAGCCGTGATGCCATTCCATCATCAGTTGCTCGGGTTGCTTAGTTATTGTTTTACTACAAGGCAAATTTGTCAAATTCTGACAATTATATGAAAGTACCCCACTGCTGGTTTAAGCATTCTTAAGCTCCTGGATTTGAAAATTACTCCAGATGACCTTCTTTCTCTGAATTTTTAGCATGTGTCATGGTCTGAATAGCATATAAGTTAAAAAATGCCTTTATATTAGACTGAGAAACTGGATAAAAATATCCAATAAGCCTTATTTCATTATTACGAACCATACTGCCGATGTCTAGTTAAATAAAATTGTGGTGAATTTTCCGTAATCAGAAGCCTATAATCTTTTGCAATTTTTTGAGTTGGTATGCATTTGTTGTTGACTGGAAAGCATGCTGTGTTCAGGGATATGCTTGCTGTATAGTTCTGGGCGACTAAGTGTGGAATGATCTAGTGATACATCAAATATTTGCTCTGGTGGATCTTGGAATGTGTGCAGCTTTTATACACTGATGAAGTGTCTTATACCTGAATATTGAACAAATTGGAAGGCCTTTGTTTTAATTATATAAATTCATATCTTTCAGTATAGAAGCTATTTGGAGGATCGAGGGATAGAAGCTCACCTCTGGTTTGCAAAACACTCCTGATTTAGTCCTAGTCACCATGAATAAGAATACCTGTAGTCCACATGGGAAGAGCAAGAGTGTAAGTAAAACGTTTTCTTTTTCTTACTTTTTCGTTTAATATTAATATTAATATTAATATTAATATTAATATTAATATTAATATTAATATTCTTCCACACTACTTCTGTGTTATATCAGCCTTTCAAATGCCACTTTCTGAGATGGAATGATAACTTGTAGCCTGTTTTGATATCTGTAACCTAAATACATGTTTGTGCATCTTCAACACCCAAATATAAGATTACTGAATAGTAGTATGGTTTGAGTGACATTTTTAATTTCTCTTTTGTAATTGAAGCATTAATTTCCCACAGTTTATTTTTTTAAAAGGTTGTTAGAAGTTAATTTTTTCTTGAGCATTCATTGAAATATAAGAGTATATAATGTCTCCATTGTAGTCAGTTGTGAACGTGTTCCCCTGCACTGACGTCAGGGACTGCACTTGATTTGATACAAAATGTTGACTGTGAAATTTCCAGGAGATCAATGACAAAAAAGCTAATATATAAGCATAGATTTGGATAAGGCTCAATTTTGCTTCTTTTTTTGTGTTTGTCATGTTTTTTGTCCTATGTATATGCATCTCTCTGTATACAAGAGTACTTCTGAAACAGAGAGGTTTGGACGTTACAGACTGAAAGTTATTTTTTAACCTGCAAAATAAACTTCCTTATTTTAATGATAAATCCTAGCATATCTTATCTTACTCTGTGAACTTAATTAGAACTATCTGCAATTATTCTTTCTTTGAAGTGGAGGCATAGAATATTTCCAATTGTTTGTTGTTTTGAAGTTGTAAAATAGTTAATACCCGAAATTATTTTAAGCTATGTGGTGTTATGCTACATAAATAATTTTTTGACTACTGCTTGTAGGGGAATAGTGAAACTATTTGAACTATTTGAACAAAAGTGACTTTGGAGAAGCCTCATTAAACTTGTAGAGAACAGCCAAAGTTTTCATATCACTTATCAAACCTTCCATTGTTCCGCATGCCTGTCAATTTGAATTTTCATTGTCAAAGTCATCCCTGGTCTGCCAGATCAGTCATTTCGTGAAAAGACCAAATGGTGAATAAGTAAAAATGCCATCAGTAGAACTGAATAATCTTAAAAAGAAAGAATGGAATATGATTTTTATTTTTATTTAATGGGATGTTGTCACATATACTCCAAGAAAGTTTTTTATCCATTTAGGAGGCATGGGAATCAAGGTGTTGGTTCAGTGATTTCAGAAGTCAGTGAACATAATTTTCTTAATATAGAAGATGAACCTGCAGATATGTGCGAACATTTGGGAATTTTCACCAAATATAGAACTCACTGTGCATCATGACCTAACTGAAGCTAACTTTAACTATGTAGCATAAGAAAAACTGCTGATAGAAACGATTTTAAATTTTCCATTCATTTTTTGACAATACAGATATGTCCAGTATTGTTAAAATAATTTGCAAATGATCTCGTAATTAAAAATATATGGTTAATATGTATTAACTGTATTTCTTCTAAGAGATTTTTAAATTCCTTTACCTGAACTATCCTCAGATGGCACAATATGTGTAATCCTGCTAGACCTTTGCTCTCTCCCTGGTGGTTTGCACAGTACTGCTATTCATTCTTCTGTTGGTCACCTGCAGAGTAACATTTAACTCTCTTTGTGGAAAAGGTTTATATAAAAGTAATTTCTTCCTTTCAGTGTTGTTCACAGCATTCAGTGAGGATGTCAGCATCCATGTCCTTTCAGCCTATGTGTACTATTTGTCTAATACTTTTCCTTAGGTATCCTTATGTAGCTCTTTATTTATTTTAAAACTTTTCTTCCTAAATAATTTTCTCCTTTCCTTTTTCTGATCTTTTTTTTCCCAGCACCTTCAACTTAGAATATTCTAAGTGGTCTAATGCCTATAATTCTGTGACTTATCATCTCGTACTTCTGAAAAGAGGGCTAAATCTTGGCCTCTCCCTGTCTCCTTCCCTCTCTCCCTCCCTGTAATTTGTTTTTCTCATTCATTTCCACCCACTCCCCACCACAAAGTTACTTCTAATAATGAATGGAGTTTTAGCTAATACTCATCAACCACAGAATGAAATTTTTTACATTTTTTTTTTTATAATAAAACAGTGAACTTGGTTATTTTAGTGTTTCAAAAGGGCTATATTGTTTTCATAACTGCATAAACAAGGCAAAATATTTTCACACACTCTTTCTACGGCTTTGTGTATGCGAAAATAATTGCTTCTTTATCAAAAAGCATGATGAAATATATTTATTGGTAGTTTCAAAATCAGACTTCCACCCTAACTTCAATGAAACTAGCGTAGCTTTACTGACAGTGTACCATCTATAATAAATATATTTTCAAAAAAGTATTGTAATAATTAAATTTCTGTGGGAGTATGTTGGAGCATATTTGGTCAGCTAAAGGAAGTAAGAGAGCTTTCAGGTGATGGGCATGCTAGTATCAAGAGTGAAGTCTGACTGTTAAACTGTGTGGGATTTTTTCTCCGAACATTGTGTCAGAAGTGAGTCAATCCTTGTGAAATCTGAAAGTAGCTATATTGCAAGAAAATGAACCAAGAAAGAGCATATATTTAGTAACTGGGTCTGCTTAAACTGTGGCATTTCAAGAGCTTCAACAACAACAAAAGAAAAGGAGCGAGGGCAGAAAGAAAAATTAGGACTTTAAGGGTATTTTGTCTGCCTTTTAATTTGTTATTAACTGTAAAAGTCTAGAATTTATATAAATATAAAAGGCATACTTTCAACAATGATAACTTTGGGATAAACTACAGATCACTAATAGGAGACAAAGTGGCTGGCATTTTGCAGTCAAAACTTTAAAAGCGAAGTTTTGGCCACTGGGGAGAGAAAATGGTGGACCTCGAAATGGAATGCTCTCCAAAGAGAGGTTGCAGGAAAGATTCTGAGAATTTAGCTGCATGCAGAAGTTGTGAGTGAGGAGAGGTGGTGGTGGTGGTGACAAATCATGCGAATGCAAAGCAGGCACAGAGCACCCATAGAGAAGTGCAAAGGAGGGCAGAGAGCTATTTGCAAACAGCTGACTCACGGACAGACTCACAGACATGTTTTCATCCAAAGTTCTTAGGGCTAGATTCTCATAACCTTTACTTATGATGTGGGGTAGTAAAGAAAAGTTTAACACTTCTTTTAATCCTATGCTCATTTCTCCTTAGATTATGAGTGTCAGAGAAGACATGGGCCAAGGGTTTTTTGTCTGCCACTCCTCCTGTAGGGAGAGGGAATGTCGTCCTGTCTACCCCAGACAAATGCACTACTTTCCTCTGCTCACCAGCTAGAATAGTTAGTCAGCATCAGGGTAAGACAATCAATACCAAAAAGCAGAGTGATGTAGTTCTTCACTGAGAGCGTGAAGGAATTGCAAAGAAGTTTAGTTCCAGGCCCTTTTCTGGCACAGAGTAGTTCTGTCAGACAGAAATTCTTGCTTTAGGTCAATAACTCTAAGTAAGCAATTTGTCAACAGACAATCTTGCAGTGTTCCAGAAGCATTTTTCATAATAAAATTGCATTACTTACAAATAAATTGATTTTTCTCTCATCATCAATTGTGAGGTCCATTTGTTATCTGATAGAAGGTTACTTAGAGGGAGATTGCTTGGACTAACCATTCTTAATTAATGGGAAGCAATTGCATTACATATTCTTTGCCTTCTTCCACCTCTCTACCTGTAATACAGCCTTTGCAAATGAAACAAGGAATAGAAAAGGCAAAGGTGGGACATTGCCAAAGGGCAAATTGAAATTTGGCAATGTCAGTGGTGCTATTTTTCCCTTAATGTCACTGGTTGGCTGGAAAACTGGACATTTTAGGCATCATTTTTCCTTATGTAAAGCAGCAGATTATGTGCAGAGAAATTCTGAAGCGAGAGTGCAAGCAATGCCTGGTGCGGCTTTCACAGGTTTTTTAAAATATTCCTTCTATAAGAGCTAGTAATTAATGCCTATTACTAAAGTCCAGTCTGAGAAAACAAAGCTGGATTTGGATCCTATTAAATTAATTATTTTATGTTAATTTACTGCATTCACATGTGTGCACTTTATAATATCCTTTTATTTGTGGGATTATCTTTAGGAAAGAGTGGAAAGGTACTATAGCAGGAATACACTAGTTTATTCCTGACAAAGATATCGCACATGCTCATTTCCTCCCACTCATTCTGGATTTCTTCATTTTAGTCTTCCACCCTCTCCAGTCTTTCCTGGAAGTTCTGAGTAATGTTTCCAGCTACCCACTTCTGTTCAGATCCCAAATTCTATTCTCCATACTTTTCTTCCTTCTGACTCTGATATTTCTGAGATTAATAGACATGCTTTTCTCATAAATCTCTCTATTCTTCTCTCGACTCTTTTCCTAGTTCATCTCCTGCCTACATTCCTAATCGTTCCAGACTTTTTAAGCAACCCTCCTTATCTAGGGCTTGGGCAGTACTTAGAATTTTGAGACATAACTGCACCATTTTGGAACATGAAAATACTCCCACTCATGTGCTAACAGACATAAAAATCCTAATCTGTAACTCAAATGTCATCCACTATTATGCAGATTTAAAAAATTATCTGCAGGGAAATGATATTTATTTAGTCCAAATTATATCAACAGGGAAAAAAAATCTCTTGATGGTTTGAGTGGGTGTG
The DNA here is from genome assembly GCF_015227805.2 of Hirundo rustica. Classification (NCBI taxonomy): domain Eukaryota; kingdom Metazoa; phylum Chordata; class Aves; order Passeriformes; family Hirundinidae; genus Hirundo; species Hirundo rustica. Next base: position 11,011,287 of record NC_053488.1, read on the forward strand.
ACAGAGAGTTTTATAGCTCAGCTATGCCAGCAAACCCCTGAATTATACCTAGGTCTCTACGTTTTGGAGTTCTTGCACATTTGTGTCATTGGCATCTCTTGTCCCAGTTCTTCCTATCAGCAGCAATGGTTGTCTGCTGGGAGATTCTACCTTCTCAGCAATACATTTACGTCCAGTTTTTTCAAGCACTGCTTTATTTCAGGGTGTTCTGAAGAGGCGTGGTGTATGGTTCAGGTGCTCTTTCATGGGAAGGACTGGGAGGTGTCAACCATTTGCTTCAGATTTACACGTACCTCTGTGTTTTACTCAGAGTAATTACCCCAAATCTGACACCAGATTCAGCCCTTTTGTTCTTACTGTTTGATGGAAACTGCTCCTACCTTTGGAATAATTTACTACAGTGGTGAAAATAACATTAAAAACCCCTGAAGAACTTGCTCTGTGACTGAGGAAATATGCTTAACCTAAAGAGTGTAAACTTAAATGAAACAGATGTTAAAAAGTTAGAGAAAGAAAACATGGGTAGGTTACTGAGTCCTGGAATAGGCAAAATAGGAGTAAAGACAATAAAGGTCAGGACTTTATACATTGCACTTCATACTGAAGGCAGCTAGTGGTCAGGGAGGAGTAAAGCAAAGGCATGAAGGTGGTGTAAAATGTAATTAAAACTGTGTGATATGAAAGATTTAATGATCTCCCTACTTTTGCTTCTCACTTACTTATTACAGTACGTTTCTAATCCACGACTGGGTTTCTGGACACTCTTCTCTCTTTAAATATGAAGATAGTCTTTCTGGCTCTTCAGTTTGCAAACACTGAATCTTTTGATTTCCTCTTTCAGACTAAATTTTGAAACGGTGCCTAGGAGAAGGCTGACTGATTCTGACAGAGTGAGGGATATGCAAGAACAAGCATGTAACTGATACACACTGTATATGGAGGGAAATGCCATATTGTATAATGTAAATTATGTTCCTTTTTGTCTTTCACGTGTCATTTTAAATTGCAGGTAGTTATTGTCAATATTTATGCATCTGTCAGAGTGCAATGGATATTGCATGTTCAGGTTCTCCTGCATGACAAGGTCCTTGAGATATTTTTAATATTAAATATTTTCAATAGAAATATAAAATTTCAAGACTTTGGAAGTATAATAGATATAGAGTACTAAAGAGTGGTAAGTAGCAGTCACATGGATGATGTTTTTAGAGGAACAAATACTGTAGTAATGGGAGAACAATTTGCTAGATGTTTTTATTGAAACTGGAAATGGCTTCATACTAGTTGTTATGAAAAAAACCAGATAATTCCCTGGCAAAGATTACTATTCTTTGGCCACTGACAGCAACAGAAGACATGAACAATTAAAAACAATGGACAGTTGAGAGGTATTAAGACTTGAGTAGGTCAACAAGAGCAGTATATCCCAGAATTAAGATTACCTTTCAACTCTTAGGTGGTGGTCTTGCTATTGGAGTTCTGCAATTCCTATTTTGTTTCTTTAGCAATGGCTTCAGAAACTGCTGTGACTGTACATAAAAAATGAGATTTTTTTTTCCTAATGTTGTACAGTTTTTCCCTTGTGACCCAGGCAGTATATCTTGTCTTTTATTTGTGTAGGTGTACACGTCTGTACACATAAATATAGAGCCTGGAAAGGAAGAAAGCCTGTGCTATGTATGGCCATTAGGAAGCCCTTAAAGAAGAGAGGACGTGATTAGATTTCCGTAAATGAATAAAAAATTTTTAAAAAATCAGATGTAGTTCCGAAAAGGGTTAATATCAAACTTCCTTTTCTATGAAATATGAGTCTTCTCTTACTGATCTTGAAGTCTGTTACCTGACATAGGACCTCAGTAGGATCACTGCAAACTGCCTATGAACAGTGAAACTGCATAATCTATAGCCCCTGAGCATATGCATCTGGCGGCTTGACATTGAAAATCTTAATATTGTCCATGAAAGGACTGGTCAAATCTTCAGATTCTCACCTATTTCTTTCAACACTGCAGAATCTGGAAATATCTGTTTTGCCTCTTTCTTTTCTTTATCTCTCCTCTTTAAACTTTATTATAATTTGGACCAAAACTCAGCTAAAGAAAAGAAAGGATATGTTGAAGATCTGAAGAATTTTTGCTTTTCATCGAATCTTTTGATTATATGATTCAATACAGTTTGAGGACACAGTTAACAGAAAGACACAACCAGCATTATCTCTAGCCAAGTCTGTGCGGCAAAAGTCCCCATAAAGTACTTCCTTCGGAACTGGGACTGGATTCATGTAAATATCTTGATTTTCAAAGTGGAGAAAAACTTGTTTCCAAGATTTTTGATTAAATTTTTTGGTCATTTGCAGCTGAATATTTGGAGATAGTTCATAAATAATATTCTCAAACACGTTCTCAAAAGACCAAATAAGGCCTATTAGGCATGTTTCATGTCTGTGTAAAGAGGGCGGTAAAGAAAAACAAATTTTGCAGTGTGTCCTTCCACATTCAACTTCTGTTATTTACAATTTTCACATTTAAATATGAAAAATAACTAAAAATTTCCCAACTCCTCCCTTTGTCTCCCCATAGAACCAGTAAGTATTGTCCCATACTTTCAGGCAGTTCCAAGTAAGAGGGCTTTTTGTTTTGAAACCTCCAAAAGGCTGTGATTTACTCTGCCCTGTTGGTCCTAAGCTGTGAAAATAAAGGAGGCTGAAACTTGCTTTAGGCCTAGTACTCATATCTCATATCATGTGTTCTAGAAAATTATTTGATTTTGATTTTTCAGATTTATTTTTTCTGCTGCTGTGCTTCTATTCTCATTCCCCTTCTCTCACCCCTGCCTTTTTTTTTAAAGTCAGGATAACTTGCCTAGAGGCTTAATTACTTATCACTTCAACTTTCCTTTATAAGTACATAAAACAAGGGCAACCCTTGAATCTGATGGATTTTCACTGTGATTCGTGGCCCTCCTGAACACAAGGCGTTCTTTGGTATAACTTCCAAGCTTTTCTCTTGATTTGGGTTTCTAATTGTTAGATTACACCTCTGCTTTTGACACATGCTTAGAGCTTTTTCATCACCCTGTCTGCTTTTATGAAGCATTTTCTGGGTCTCAGGATCTTAGACCACCCATGTTCCTTTCCTGTGTGAGATCCAGAAAGCAATGAAGATTTTGGTGCAATGGCCAAAATAATTAGTCTGCTACAATGTGCAAATTAAGCCAAATTCTGTTAGCTCTTTTACCAGATATTACAGATTAGGATATTGTAACACTTCATCTGGACATTTTGCTGTAAAATATAATAATAAAAACAGAATTAGAAAATTAAGGCTCACCTTAAAAAGCTAGTGCAGCAATATTGAAGAAACCCTTAATTTTCTATCAAAGAAACACAGGTAATTTGCATGGTCTTTAATAAGTAAAAGCTACAACTGATTGCAAGATGATTTTAAAAAATGAGTTAACATACATAATATTTTTGGTTAAAGGATTGAAAAAATCATTAAGTTTTGTGTGAGAAATGGGATATTTTTAATATACATGTTATGCTTCTTATATGTTTTAAATTACAATGCCTTGAGAAAATTGATTTCAAAACATAAGTGAACTTCTGAAAACACTTAAAGGCAATATTGTCCAATTTCTCCATTAGGTAAATGAGCTACACTTTTCGACCTATGCAATTTGAAACTTAGACAAAGGCTATGACACTCTTACCTACATCCTTTTCTCTGTGTGTTCTTCATCAATAGCACCAATTAATAGCAAACTTTCATCTTTCTGGAGCATAACATTGCATGTCATTGATTTTTTTACCAGAGATCAAAATCTGCATTACATGACACATGTCAAGACCCAGATTTTGCTTAGTAATAAAAGTCTCTGAATAATACAGTAAGAACAAATGAACTAGGATGGGAAGGGAAATTTAGACAAATAGTGAGGAAAAACTTAAATTGTTTTATACCTACAAGTATCTACTTTAGCCTTGTTTTTGCAGGCTGTTCTGGCATCTCTCTCAATGTGTTATCTAACATTTTTTTCTTTCTTGTCTCTTCAATTGCATTTTAGGAAAACTAGACTCATATAAAGGAGGGACAACAAAGATATCTGCCTCTTATCCATTTAATTAGTCTCATAGCTCTTTTCCATCCTGTGCCTTTGGGGTCACTTCAGAGTGAAAAATCTCACTTCATAAAAATATAGAAAAATAGCAGTATTTTATATTCTTTTTGTATTTTATCTTGAGCAAATAAAAATAACTATGTTACTACCTAGATTGGTAAAGATAATAGTAGCAGATAAAAAATAATTGGAGCACTTGAAAAACTTTTGAGCCATAAAAACTTTTGGGCCATTTATAGAAGCTATAAATATCTCTATTGAAAGTGCTTCTTGTTTTCCAAACTAGCCTCTGGTTTCTTTGGTTGCACAGTACCATGTGTAGTGAAGCAATCCCCGTTAACCATTTACATTTTCAGAATCAGGAATGCATCAGAAGTCTGATCAGAACTGTTATTTTACAAGCATCTGCTATTTTCATGATTGTGTCTTCCTCTTCATCTGCACTTCAGTACAAAGATTTAATTAAAGTAGTTAAAATAACAGACAACAGATGTGATCTACTCAACTGCTAGTCAGTCATTAGAGATTCCTCTGTGGATGAACAGAAATTAAAACAATTAAAATTGTGTAATTTATTTCAATAATTTTGTGTATCAAGTTTAGTTAAACACTGCTGTCTTAAAGTATTGCTTTCCAATAGCTAATAATGTAGATTTCTTAAGAGCTGCCTACAGTCTTCACAAAATTTATTTTGGAGGCAGGAAATTCCTGCCTTTTTTCTGATTTCCTAATGAGAGTGAACCTTATTATTTCTTTGATTCCTAGGCTTTTTTTTACATTAAATAATCCACAACACTATGCTCTTGTATGAGTTATCAGCAGCAGAGGTAGAGACTGGAATCTCTAAATCTTCCATATTTTCATAGAAATTAATTCAGTCTTGTGTGCTGCACAGTGAATGGAGTGTGGCTTGCATAATTCCTAGGGAAAGCCATGTTTTGATTGTTTCAATTGCAAGCTGAGTATTCAATTGTGGCTGGTTATGCCTCAAACCTTCACTTGCTTTTTTCAACTATAGAATTTTATATTTGAAGAAAATTGTCCATGTACAGAAACAGGAAAGAAAAATTGATGGTTTTTCCTCTAAAAATGTGTAATTAGAATTAAATATATACTAACTAATTAACTTGTGCTGACCATAATGCCCTAAGTTGTTGAGTGCTGTCCAATGGACTTCATCACTCATCAGAGTAATCAACATAAAATGGAATGGAAATTAAGAAATAAATATGTTGGATATTTCTACTCAAATCATACCTTTCCCTTCTTCCCCTCAGTGTTCACAAGGTCTCTGCTCATTTTTTTCTTTAGTTAATCATATGTTATTTTCTGTTCCTCAATGCATAACAATTCCTTCTACTGTTCTAAATTCTCTTTGAGATTCCATTTTAAACTTTAATGTCTCTTCTGATCATGTTTCTCCATAAATAATCTCTCTAAATGGTAAATACAAAGTAACTAAAAAATAAATAAATAAAATAAATATTGTTCTAGGGTTGAACAAATGAATAGAGATGTAATGGACAAACCACAGTAAGAGTAGTGAGTAGTAAGAGTAAGAGTAATCTCTGGGAGAGAATATTATTCTGTCTATCAAAACATTGCAAACTAGCTGTGGTGCATAAACTGAAAGAAGTATTATGATGAAATTCATGCATCACTGCATCACTAAGGAAAATAAAATTAAATTAAAATAAAATAAAATAAAATAAAATAAAATAAAATAAATAGTGCAGTTAAGTATCATATGGTTAAGTAGATCAAAGTACTACTTTCACAGAGCTGAATGATGTTCTTTCTCCTGAACAAAACTAGTCCCCCAACAAAAACATCTATTGGCTTAGTAATATTCCTTGAACCTTTGCAAAAGGATCCTCAGAGCTTGGTAGAGTGTAATTTAAAATACTTTGAAAACCAATTTATTACTTTTACCGTGGCTCTGGTAGGGAATCTTATGATATGTGATACCTTAGGCTATTAGGATGGATTCCTTTCATTCTTTACTTTGATTTTTTAGCTTTTTCCTTATGCTTTACCTATAATGAGATCCTGCATGCTGTCTTTCAGGCAAGAGCAGTCTCAGTTAAAGAATGAGTGGTAGGACAACATGCAGTTACTGAAAGAAGATACAGAACAGACAGCCATGTATAAATGCTGTCCACACATTGTATTTCCCCCACCAGCTCTATGAAGCAATAATGTTGGTGGAAGTTAAAATTTAAAAGGGTGGTGTGAGAGCAGAGACATACATAAAACTGTCTTCTCAGCCAGGGATCACAGATTTGTTAATTACACACTGACAATATTTTCATAGGATTGTTTGGGTTGGAAAGGACTTTAAGTGTCATCCAGGTCTAGCCTCCTGCCAATGAGCCAGAACACCTGCCTCTAGACCAGGCTCAAAATCCTATTCAGTCCGGCCTTGACCTGTGGATGGGGCATCCCATCCTCTCTGTGTTTTAGTGCCTCATTAGCCTCACAAAATTTCTTTCTAATATCTACTTTAAATCTATCATCTTTCAGGTTTAAACCATCCCCCCTTGACAGGTCAATGCCTTTGTAAAAAGTCCCACTCCATCTTCCTTCCAGGATCCCTTCAGGTACTGTAAGTCTGCAATAATGTTGCTCCAAAGATTTCTGTTTTCCAGTCTGAACAATCCCAGTTCTCAGGCATTCCTTGTATGGAGGTGCTCCACTCCTTGATCATCTTTGTGTTCCTCATCTAGACTCATTCCAGCAGACTGGTGACCTTCCAGTGCTGGGAATACCAGAGCTGGATGCAGCACTGCAGGTGGGGTTTTACATGAGCTAGTGTGAGGACAACTGATGAAACAAAAAGAAAACGGTTGCTTTACATGGAGAATTTGCATCACAGTCTTTGGATTTTTTCACTCTGAAAAACCTAGAGAAGTAAAAGCTGCAGAAGTTTCTGTGGTTGTTTCAGTGTTCAATATTCTCTCCTTACTTCCAGGAACAGGAACCAGGGAACATAAAAGAATGCTGGTATAGCAGTATAGCAACTCTAGAATTATCCTATAGTTAACAACAATTTGCTAACACATGCTTATTTCCAATACAGTGGTGTATACTTCAAGCTGTGTGTGTCAAGGATACCAGCAGCTGCATCAAATATTAGCACTCCATTCTGCCTTTTTCTGTCCATGACAGCACATGGCCCCCTTCCCCAAGCAGAGCTTCTGGAGCTTTCAAATAAACACACTTGTTACAGAGGTGTTTTCAGGGGGAAATTATCAAGGGAAGGAATTGCTCAGTCTACCTTTGTTGGCATAAAGGTGAAAAGTTTGGGTGTTAGAATTAAGCATAATAAAACTTGCTTACACAAATCTCACCAAGATGCTATTTTGGTATTCTTCCCTTACAGCAGTCTATCAGAGGTGTCCAGCATCATTAAAATGAAAGCCTATTTCTAATGTAAGAATCTATTTTATAGGTGGTAAAGTTAATTAATAACATCAACAAGGAACTCAGAAATAACACTGTAAGCACGCTTTCTTTACAGGTGTGATGAACTGAAATTATGGACCCTACAGTAGCAGATGTATTTGAAGGTGCCTGTTCTTCGGCTGGTGCTCAGAGGCCCCAGGGCTGCCCAATAGGATGATTGTGTAGGAAAGACTTAAATTTGCTGTCTAGGTTAGTAAATAGGAACAGGGAAAGACTCAAACAAGAAACTATATTTCTAACCATTTCTTCTCTATTCATGAAGCACTGAAGGGTGCAAGTCTTTCGAAGTACAAAACAGAGTCTAGGAATCTTGAGTGTAGCCAGAAAAGGTAAGATACGTAACTTAGTGTAGCATTTGATAAGCAGAAGTGTGCAGAAAAATATTTGAAAGTCAGGATTTCTTACTGGAACATAAATATGAAACAAAAAAATCTAAGTATATGAAAAGAAAAATATAAATAATTTTAAAAAGTCATTTATAAGCTCAGAACTTCTGGGTTACAGCTATTTTTTGTCATTCCTTTCCTGGCGTAAAAATGTGAAATGATTCTTCTTGCTGTGTAATTTTTTTAGAGGATTTTTAACTGTACATAGATAGATAAGATTTTCTAAGAGATTAATTTTTTTAAAACTTGCATGCTACTGCTAGAGGGGACTTAAATTTTGTAAAAGAACAAAATTTTTAGTTATATGACTGAGTTTGTATAGTGCCAGTTTCAGAATAGATGAAAATTTTATCAATATATGGAATGCTTCTCTAAAAAGAGATAAGGGAATTGTCTACCTTGAGCTCTGCAATATGGCATTCCAAATTTTGTCCAGATTTTGTATGTTTTTATCTCTCACCCCTATCCAAATAGTAAACCATCAACCTCCTCCTCCTCCTCCTCTCCCCACAGTATATGGGGATTATTTTTTTTTAAATAGTGAACTCTACAAAAAATGAATTTGTAATGTTATTATATGAAATGGCTACAATGGGTGTAAAATAGATTTTATTGGTAAGCATATTTACTTATTGTCTGTGAGAAATTGCATGTTAGCTGTTAATTGCCAGATTCTCAGGTGAAAACCACATTTTTAGCCAATTTTCCTGCCCACATGTCGAGTTACAGCCACTTTTTATGTCTGGACAGCTGGAATGAGTCTTATGTCTGTATGTAGTGCCAGGAATGTGCTACTCTGTGATTGCCCATGCTCCGGGACACTCAGAGCTCCAGCGGTAAATCTGTGTTTTAAGAGCTGCAGAAAATTTTAGAAATAGGCAGAAGGAGTGTGGATTTTATTGCTGCTCAACAGCAGAAACCTCTGTACATATGCCTACAGTTACAATCTTTTTTTTCCACGCTGAAGCTCATGTTTTTAAAATATAACACTTCTGTGTTCAAAGATCTGTGTATGACCAGTGAGATTGATGGCACAAAGAAGAATAGGAAATGAGGGAAACATCTAGGATTCAAAGTGATTCCACAGTTTAGATGAGGTCTTATATTTTGGCACCATTTTTTGCTGGTTATTCCAGGGGAAAACAAACTGAATAAATCAATCTGATTTTGTTTTGTTTTGTTTTGTTTTGTTTTTTAAAGGAAATACCTTGTGGAAGTTTTGTTGAAGATGCTTGGATTTAAATCTCCATAGTATTTGGAAACTAAGGGATATTAATTTTAAAAATATGCAAAATAAGTGGTTATGATGCCATAACTCATGTTTCATTTAATTTTTTAGTTTTTAAACAGAGGAAGAATATAGGATAATAGTGGCAATGTTTTGGCCCCAATTCTGTGCTCTTCAGAGCACATTTTCCATTTTTCAATTTTTTATATTTGCAGAAAGGAACCTCTTGTGAAAGCCATTTGAAAATTTGGTTTTGGATCACTCCTCTATTGTGTTTTACACTCAGACCTTAGGATAAATTGCTGATATGACTGTGCAAAATTCAACGTGTTGCAGCTCTTCCTGCTTGACCAGGTGCTATAAAACATGACAGGCAATGTGGTGTGAAAATAATCAAGGCCTCATGTTGACATAGGAGGACATTTAAACTGTCATGCAGATGAGAGGTATTGATATTTACCTTTGTTTCATGATGTAGTTAATGTGAAGTTTGGAAGTGATAGCAAATACTATTCATCAGTAGAGTGGCACATTTCCAGTGGTTTGAGAAACTGCAGCAACAATTAGATTTTTATGTACCCTATGCTCAGCTGAGTAGATGGAACTATCAATCTCTCTCCTTTCACTGTTGGGATGAAAAGTATAAGAATGTTATTGCTTGTGTAAGAGATGGACAGTCTGTAACTATTGAACCTCATGCAGTTTGAAAAAGAAAAAAAAAAGAGAGTAGTTAAATTTGTAGTTTGATTCTGACAATTTATTCACTGAAGTTAAATCATGCATCAAACAGCATGGATTTGAGCCCATTGAGTGCACTGCATGTGTTGCAGTCAATTATATAATTTGACTGTAAAAAATTTATTAAACAAATACTGTTATTAAACAGCATAATTTAATATATATGCAGTAGTTAACCATTGAGTCTTACTCTGTCTTCTCATGAATGTGACTCTATAGAGGTCTAAAGAAGTTTTCTCTAAGAAATCTATTAATGTGGTCATGTTTTGAATTTAAAAGTCCACAGAAATACCTTTCAATCAAAAAAAAAAAATTGGCCATTCTCCAATTAAAATTGTGTATTAATCTCTAACTCAGTATAAGCTCAGACTGGCCAGTGGAATTTAATTAAGTATTTCTCTCACAGCTCTCAGAGAGCTGTGGCCTTTTTATCTGCCTGACATCTAAGACACCGTTTAAAACGTGACTACTTAAAATTTGTGTGTTAATACAATTGGTTCTCTTGGGCTGCCTTCTCTAAAATAAAATCAAGAGCTTACAAAGCATTTTGAACACCTGTGTTTGATAAAAATGGAAACGAAATATGTGTGATATTATATATATTTTTGTTGGTAAATTTATATTGTAACTTGAAAGCTAATTGTATTTCAAACAAAATTTATCTGTATCAGAGAAGAAATTTACTGTTCTAGAGATGTACCATTAGCAAATTATACAAATAACACAAAACATCCTACAAAGCAATGTCTAAATGGAATTTGTGTGGAATGTATTCATTACTAACTTGAGGAAAAATTCCTAAGGAGCAACAGCTATGAATTCCTAGCATTGAGATAAGCCTAGGAATTTTAAAGTTAGCCGTGCATAGAAACATGTTCAAATAGGGAAACATGTGGTAGAAGCATGCAAAGAGTGTTGTGATGTACTGGAACCCATATGAAAAGCAGTGAAAAGGAGTACCTAAACCTTTTGAAATTGGATCTAAATTTTTTGTATAGGTTATAAAATGTCAAAATCAGAAAAATGTGCTCTTATTAATGATTTTCTTGCAAGAAAATTTTGTTTCAGCTGAATCAGAAAATGTTAAATTATGAAGAATATTATTGAGTGGAAAAAACTTCCATAAAAATATTTAAAATTTTGAATGAAAATATTCTTTTAGAATAAAGTTCCTACAGAATAATTTAAGATAGTTTGAAGTCTATAAAAATGCAGAATAATGCAGAGTAATGTATTATCATATTCCTTTTTGTCATGTCTGAGACATAGTTCTGCTCAAAATGAATGTGCTTTTGCTTTTTGAAAAAGATGTTTTTGCTAGTTGTGCCTGAAACCCTTTCCCTTATGAATTATGGCTTTTAAAAGGTTATTACTTACTTAGGGTCATTTAGAGTGGGGTCACTATAATATCCAAAACTACATTGAGCATGCTTTAAAGTATAATTAAAAATGTATGACTTTAAACCAGAATAATTTTAAAATGCATCACTGTTTAGCAATAAGATGTTTTAAGACAATTATTTTATTTCATTTTCTAGATAAGAAAATGAAACTACTTTAATTTAGTCAAACTTTATTGGAACATTCGATTTGATTGCTGATTAGTTAGCATAGGGAAGATAATGATCAGTTTAAGAACCAAAGGTTGTACAAAGAATTATCTAAAGGACAGGCAGCAGGTTTTATTGAAGTGATATCTACAATTGTTTTGGGAGGTTACACAAAGATTTCCTTTGTGGTTTGGCCAACTTGATTTATTTCAAGTCATGAGGCATCACCTATAAATGGAAGTCTGTGACTACCTACTGTTAAGTTGTTACTGGCTTACTGGTCTAGCTGAAATAGAAAGAAATGTAATAACTTGAAAGAAACTCACACATATAGGGGATATTACAAATTACAAATATTTCTGCTATAAGTTGAAGGCTTACTAACTTCAAAGTACAGAATAAAAGACAGACCTTTGTCTCTTAGCAGAGTACAGATTGACTGTCAACAACCTGAGGCCGCTGTGAAAAATAAAATGGGATTCTAGAATACATAAGTCAAACTCTTTCTGCTTCTGAAATGAATACTGTTGTATTGTGTAATGAAAATCCATCCAATTGGAATATATTATACACTTCTCATTACTTGACTTAGTTAAAGATTTGTTCATATTGAGAGAAGTATCATGTGGACTAGTAATATGACGTCATGCTGCTGAATACTCTTAGTGAAGACATTAGCAATGATAGAAATGGATAAATACTGTCTGGGAGCCAGGAAGAAATAAGATCTTGCTTAAACTAAAGGAAATATCAGTAGATATTCAGGTATAAGATATCAGGAAAGTGAGATTTCAAAGCAGACTTCTAAATAGGTGAGTTGGAAAAAATAATACTGATTATTTTGTGAGAGGAAATATGTGGCTACAGAGGTAGTCGAAGGCTTAATTTGGTGGCAGAGTAAGATCAATAGAATTTTTAACAGCAAGATAAAATAAGGAACATTTTATAGTTTGTGGTTGGTTAGTGGATGGGCAGTTAGGCCTTCCAGGTTTGTAGGATGTGAAGTTGATAGGCTTCTTAATAAAGTTGCATTTGCCAACCTGACAAGTTAGCTACATTTTCTGGTGAAGTAAATTTTCTAAATGATAGAGTTTTTCTTGTGGCTTCCAGATAAAGAGAACTTTCAGGTATCAAAAAAGAGTTTCTTGGACTGCTGTCACTTTTGGGATATGAAGAGGGTCATTGTCAGTCATACCAGACTTCCAGACTGAAGTTACATTTAATCATTCAGACAATATCAATATATCAGATAATATCTGCAACTTGATCCTCAGGTCTGTGTTAACCTGTCTTTCCTAGCCACTTCTTTAGACTTGGATTCTTTCCACTTGGGCCTTATTTCCAAGTGATTGAGAAGCTAATGGGAGTGGAGGAAAGAGGAGGAAAGTAAGTGATATAAAGACAGGAAGAAGATGAAAATAAGTAATAATAAGACAAACTTTTTTTTTATGCCTACTTGAACACTTGGTTTTCCAGAAAAATCTGCACATTTAGGTTGTAGATGTGGAGAAAAATGTAGTATCCAAATATGTTTGCTTTTATGTAAGTCTGTGTAGCTGTTCTAATACAATCTAGTCTTAGGTGAAGAAGTATCTTGAAACTAGAAAAACATTGTCATCTTGTGCCTTCATTCTGAAAAAAATAATATTCTTAATCTAATAAATTTAAAATAAGAATTTAGTTTATGAGAGGAAGAAGCAAAAATGTACATGCTCTGGCTTTCAAGTTATTCACTCTTGCTTTTAGTGATATTTGGTGATTTACTTTTTGGAAATCTGCAGGTTAACTCCTAATACGTGATTACTTGCTTTGCTGGGATTTGTGTTTAGTTTTGTAGGCAGCTCCTTTCAGTAATGTTTGTTCTGAAATTATGTAATCCATGACAACGCAATGAAAGATTTTATGGAGTCTTAGACTGCATTTTGTGAAGCATTCAAAGGTAGTTCAAATATCTTTGGGAGAATTAGAAATATGTCTGTGTTTCAAAAGAGACATATTTGGCACAACTTTCAAGTGAAAACAGGACAATGTAATAAAAACTTTCTCTTGAGGAAAACGGATTTATTTTCTAAAGTGTTTTCTCTGCCAGATTTTTCATGTCTCTGCCTGCTGAGTTATTCAATATTTTTCTGCCACTCAGGATAAAAATGAACACAAAAGCCCCATCTCAACTCCATTTCCCCAGAAATCCTCAAATCAACCCACCAACCAATCAACAAACAAAAAAAGCCCACAAACAAACAAACAAACAAACAAACACTCAAAAAACCCACCAAAAAAACCCAAAAAACAAACAAACAAACAAAAAAACAAACAAAAAACAAACAAAAAACAAAACAAAACAAAAAACCCCACAAAGCCAACCAACCAGCCAGCCAAGCAACCAACCGACCAACCAAACTCCCCCAGAAAATAACAAAAACAACAATCTCAATGATATCTTTCCATCTTTGAAGTAATTTTTGGTCCAGCAAGTTTTTAAATTGCTTTAAGCTACAATAAAACTTTATAGGAAATTTATTCACATCTTATTGTGGAATTCAAATAGCTTTTTCTACTCATAATATTCAAAATGTCCACACCCAGGTTGGTATATATAACCAGTATGGGTGTTATATTTCATTCATGGACTCTGCACAATATAGTGTTTTTTCTCCAGCTACAAATGCTCCTCCAATATTGTCTTTTCCTGTGTGTATACTATTTTGTTACTTAATATGTCACACTTGTAGAGTTCTTCAGGATTTTTGTCTAAAATAAAATGACTATGAATGGCATCCGTCATAAAAACAGACATGTCAGTTTTGAAAGACTTATGGTACATTAATGTTTTTGGTGTTACCTTTTCATAAAATATTTCAAGTTAAGGCTTTTAACTTCAAGGTCTGCTTCTCTTTAGGAAGCCACACAAAAAGCAAAAATTCTCTGAGGTGGATAATTATGGTCTTAAATTTTGATTTTTTTTCCCCCTCTGCTTTTGTTTGAGGGGGTTATCTTTTTCCCTCTCCCACACTGATGAATTTGCAGTCTGGAGTCAGTCAGCACAACTTAAAAGATGGGATATTTGGAGCAATTTTTAATGATCAACAAAATATGCTGAGGTGAAGTTTATTACCAAATGTGTTTAGTGGTGGAGATAGTCAGTAAGTGCACTGGAAGAGGCACTTTGGGGGGATCTTAGGAGCACTTTGAAAGCAGCAAGTAGCATCAATCCCTAATGTTCAGGAGCACTATGATCTGCTTTCATATCAGCATGAGGTCTAGCACTCTTGAATGGGCTTCCTGCCCATCAGAACCATTATGTGTAATGCCCCCTGAGCCTTGATGGTTTTTTGACAAATCTTCACTTACCAGCAAGAGAGGATGTTTTGGGTCTTTGGCCAGCATGGGTGAGTTCATCAGAGGCAGACTTTAGAATAATAATGATTTTTAAAACGGTGGAGAATTTTGTTTGATACCCAATATGGCTTATTGGATAGAGTTACCTTTGGATAGAGTTAATAAAGAAAAAAGTGATGTGAAAAATTGGAACCTACAGATTACCATCAGCTGTGGTCATGCATAACCAAAAACTGTTGGTTTAAAGAACATTGATGTAAGAATAGTTGTGTTAGGAGAGAACATAGGGTCACTTAGCCAATATCATGTCTCCTAAACTTTCATTAGGAACCTTCGCTGCATTATCCTTCTGTGAGTGGATATTCTGAGTCTCTCCTTGAATACACATAAAAATTTACAATCTACAACAGTGTCAGCAGGGTTCCAGGGTTCGTCAGCAGGGTTCCAGGGTTCAGCCTACTGTATGGAGACTTCTGTTCCTTTGTCTTCTTTGAGGATTACTGCTACCATCTTCATTTGATGATTCCTCCCTACAATTTTTATATTTACTTTAGGTACAAAAGATACTGTCAAAGACGATCCAGTTCATTGACTTTCACTGTTTTGACTGGATATGAAGGAACCCCTTTCTATTAATTTATATTTACTTTTATTCTTAGCAGTCTGACAAACCAAGGAGTAAATGTAGATTAATATTTAAAAATTAAGCCCCCAGTTTACAGAGTTCAGTAGTGCAGATGGGCTCTCTGCTCAAAACTGATAGACCTATGAAATTCTGTGTGATTGTACAGTAGGAAGTCAAATAAATTCTTTGCTCAGAACTAGTACTACATTAAGAATGCAATCCGTACAATTTGCATGACAATAGTGCCTTGCAAAATCTTTTCTTTCATTCAATTTCAATAGAAAATTCTGTATATTCTGGGAAGAAGGTATTTCAATGTGTGTCTTCAAGTGCCTTCTATTCAGCCTCATTCTGACCACCTCTGTAACCCTTTGCCTAATGTAACTCCTGGCTCCTGATTTATATATGTTTTGTTTTTTTATTTTTACAGTTAATCACGACAGCACTAGGGACTTTTCACCAAGACAGATTTTTTGAGGCATTGAATTTGATTAGAGCAGCATAAAGAGCTGCTTGTAAATAAGAACAACACAATCTGCATTGGCAGAAGTTTATTTAACTGTTCTTTAAAAAATAAACTTGTGATTTTTATTTCCTTATTATAAATATAGCTCCAGATTTTGCTATAGAGATCACCAGATTCCTATCACTTGGCACACTCCTGCTGGTACGACATCTTTGTTTGCCATTTAATGTTAATTCCTAAAATAAAGTTAGTATACAGAATGTATCTGTAGAGAAATGTTTTGTCAAATTTAGTTTATAATTGTTAACACTGTATGCTTTTTCTGCAAGGTGCTAAGGATATAAACCCCTTCCTTTTGAATAAAGAAGTGGTTAGGAGACTAAGTAGCAAGATCAAGTAATAGTATTTAAAAGACATGCTCACTGGAAATGTATTTCTTCCTCATGAAGCAGAACTATCTTGAATATTATGAAATAAAATAACAAATTAAATTCCTTGCTACGGTGCTTTCAGCAGGCCAAAGTCTGTGTCTGAAATCTGTTGCACTGTAAATCCCCATAGCATGGAATATCATAGTGAAATCCCCCCAGATTTTAAAATTATTCCTTTAAATCAGTGTAGACAAAACCAAACAATTACTTCACAAGATGAAACCATTAATATGCATAGACTTTTTGTCCTACCTTTTTGTTTGGGAAGTCCTTTTGTGATTATGGTATGTCTCAAGCCACGTCCTATACCTAATATTGGAAGACCCAATACCTATATAATTTATAGTGCTGTGCATGGCTAAAAGCTAAAATTCTGTTTAAAACAATTCCTGAAATATTCATAGATGCTGACTCTGTATGTCATTTCCCTCCTTCCCACATTTGCCCTGTATGAACATATCCCTCATGTAAACCATTGCAGCAAGCTTTTAAAAGCACTTGCTAGTCAAACATCTCATGCATGCTGCACTTCCTGAAAAGGAATACGGGCAATAAGGAATTTCCAGCTGCTAGGAATTTATTTCTCTTCTATTTGGCCTTCTATCTTCAAAATATTAAGTGAGTTCGGTTAATTTTTGTTTTACAAAGATAATTAATTAGTTTTGAGTATTGGATTAAAATTCTGATGAGGTTGAAAGGAGAAGGAACCTTTTCCATTGGTCCCAATGGGAGGATATTAAATGACATATTCTGTATGGCAATATATTTGAGTTCTGGATCTTAGATTTGTTTCTCAGTGCAGGGAATTGGGAGATTATTAATTGTCGTACTGATCTATTTTTTAGTTATTGTTTTCAAATGGGTAAATTATTTATCTAAGTCATATACACTTCAGTTTTGGAGATAAGATTTACCCCTGGTGTGGTAAATAATACTAGAATTTAGCGAAAGTAGGGATTCATGCAATTCCTGCCTAACTGAGTAGGAATTTTTCTCCCTGAGTCTGGAGAATGAGTAGAGAGTGAGTACTGGGCAATACTCAGGAAAGGCCAACCACCTTCCCACAGAGCCAGAAACATACATAGGGTGCTAGCAACTGGACAACCTTGCTGAGAGGTACCCAGCAAGAAGTGGCCACCTCTACAGGATCTCTAGAAGTTTGCTGCCTGCCAAGAGGTTGCATCCATGGTGTAACAGAAAGGCTGCTGAGCCTGCATACTCATTCCTTACTTTCTAAGCACGATTGAATAATGCTGGAATGAAGTTATCCAGAAATACTAAAATACTTTAAGTCCTT
Organism: Hirundo rustica; assembly: GCF_015227805.2. Lineage (NCBI taxonomy): Eukaryota > Metazoa > Chordata > Aves > Passeriformes > Hirundinidae > Hirundo > Hirundo rustica. The sequence goes on from NC_053488.1 coordinate 11,028,931, forward strand.
TATAACAGTCCCTTTTCCTCTACCCTTCCAGCCAGGGAAGGGGATTTGAGAAAAATGAGATAGACTGAACAGGTGAATAGCTGTCTTAATAGCTGGTGTCATGCTCAAAGCCTTAGCCTCTGTGATCTTTGCACACCTTTGAGAAATTGGACCAGTTTACAGCTGGTAGAGCTCAGGTGTTGAAGTGTGAGCAAGAATGTCCTGGGCAATAAACTGTCTGGATGGAGAATTAAACTAGATTTATTTTGGAAAAAGAATGATGTTCTAGGAACTCAAGAAAAGCAACAGGCTGTTGAGGCATTAGGAAGCAACAGGGAAGCCAGTGTGAACTCTCTCGAGGGAATTAGAATAAGTTCTTCTATAAAGGGCATGGGGCCAATACTCCAGCCAAATGTGTCTACACCAGGGCATGCAGCATGGGAAACAAACAGGAGGGGCTGGAAGGTTCTGCTCAGGTGAAAAACTATGAGCTGATTACTACCACAGGAACGCAGTGGGACCAATTCTATGATTGTACTGCTGTGATAAATGACTACAAAGTATTCAGAAGTGACAGGCAAAGGAGAGGTGAGCGACTGGTTCTCCGTGCTTAAACCGCGATTGCTTGAAGCTGTCTCTGGGGAGGAGAAATGCACTGGTCAAGCGTATATGGGTGAGCAAAGCCAACAAGGAAAACTTAGTTTCCTATAAGCAGACACAGGCAATGCCATATACTGTATTTATTTTCCTTCCTTTTTATAGTTTATTTATCATAAATGTCAGACATACTCTTTTTATTTTTTTTTTTTTTTTTTTTTTTTCCCCTCATATTATCATTAACATCTCTAGACTAAGATATGTTATGGCAATCATGAAGCTCTTCCTTCTCATTTTGCCAGGAAGAACAAAAAGGGCAGTGTGGCAGTTGCTTATCTAACTGCACATTTCCTGCTTGACAGGAGCATCTGATATCCATTGGATCACTACACTGTTTGGCACAGCAGTACTATTGTTCTGGCTGCAGCATCTATTTCAGTAGATGTATTCAGGTTTTGGATAGAGGCTAAAAAAGGGAAAAATGTGCAATAAATCAAAGTGTAGCAGTCTTACACATGGTTTATCATCTGATTCTTCAGGCACTGTATCTTAATTCAGCACAATTTGCAACTCAGATTCATATTTTCCTACATGTTGTACATCCTAATGGTCTTTGAAAAAGCTGTGTGGTATCAATCTCCAGTTTTTCACCTTAACAGTAGAAAGTGTAGCACTTACGCTACTGTGGACCATTCTTGATACATACATGTTTGATTGTGAATGGTAAATTTATTTCTTTCCTTCACAAATCCTTGCCTAAACTCAGTGAAACAGATTCTGTACCCCCCAGTTTTATGCCAATGTGGTTTTTTTACAACTTTAGAGTTCTCTTTGTTCTGAGGTCAGAGTCTGGTGCTGATCCTTTATTGCTACTGATTTCAGCTCAGCCAATAATCAGCAGTCTGCACAGTGACACTTAGTGATTTTCCATACACATTGACACAGTTCTATAATTTCAACATTTAGTGATTTTCTTCCATGGCATTATTAGTATTTGATAGTATTGTTAGTCTAGAAATCTTTAAAAACAAACAAACTAACACTGAATATGCAAAAACATTCATAATAAAATTAAACACTACTTATGTATTCTATACTTAATCTGACACATGTACTATTTATGTAGTAGAACAACTGTAACCAGGCAAACAGTTTTAGAAAATTTGTCTTTTAACATAACACAATGAGTAAGAGTAACAAACAGGAAGAGGAAAGGATGCAATATGTGTATCAGAATTATGTTTTTTATAGAGTTTGAGGACCCCTTTCACAGAATCAACTGAATGATTTAGGTTGGAAAAGACCTCTAATATCATCAAGCCCAACCTTTGGCCAATCACCACCTCCTCAACTAGACCACAGCACTAAGTGCCACATTTACCCTGAGGCTGTTTAGGTGATACATCAAGAAATGCAAAGCCAAATAGAAACAGTAAATCTCCTTTACAAACAGATACTGCAGTGAAATGTTGCATTTTATGGACTGCTGTCTAAAATTAATTTTTGATGAATGTGGAAGGTTTTATTTCTTAAAACATTAGTTTTGATTTGACCTGAATATAATTGCTCTTGGGATTTATTTTTCAAAGATACTTGTATAATTCTTTATTTACATGCATTATTTACTTTTTTTTTTTTTTTTTTCTTTTTATTTAATATCTAACTGGTGGTTAAACCTCTTTTTCATATTTTTGTCCTATCTATGATCATTTATATAAGGCATAGGCACAGGTGGAAAGCACAGGTGGAAAGAAGTGAATCGTGCTAAACTCACCACACCATTGTTTCTCCATTTAAATACAAAGTTACTGCCCAGGATAACATAATACTTTGAGTTTAGGTTTCATGCAATAAAATAAGTCAGGGTCACTACAATTTGGTTTCTTGTATCTACTGACATCAGAATGCTTCAGTGTTAGTAGCTGCTACTGCAACTTTCCTAATTTGCTCTTACTCTAAAAAAGCCGTTTTAATATTGTGACGTGTTTTGTTAAGACATTAGAATAAATATATGAGAAGAATAGGAAATTATGTTCATGAATAAAATTTCTTAATTTATTATAGATCCAGCTTTAAGCATACCCAGAGAAGAAGGAATAAAGACAAAATAGAGTCCAGCAGAGGAAAGAGTCCTGGTGTGGCCAGGAGCTGGAGCAGATGATATTCAAAGGGGAGGGTGAGGTAGATGGGCTGGCTTGGCATGGAGAAAAAGCTCAGGCATGGAGCAAACACATATCTGACTGCCACCGTCAACGGGGTTATTGTTGAGGGAAGGTAGACTATTTCTCCCCAGGGGTGCCCAGTGAAACATTAAAAAGCAGCAGTAATAAATTGCACCAATGAATAACCTATTGGGCAAAAAAAGAGAAAACTTTCCTGTGGTCCACAACTTGCAAGAGCTGTGCCTAGGGTCTGGAGGATATCCAAAAGTGAGTGTGCCCCTATTCCACCTGGACAACCAGACCTAGCTTTGAAGCCAGCCATGATGGGATAAGGATATCATAATAGATAACCTGTAGAGGCTCTGTGGGTTTTTTTTGTTTTGTTTTGGTTTTTTTTTCATAGGGATCACAAGTGTGACTTTAACTATTAAGTTGTTTAAGAAAATAATGCAGTGGGTAAGCGGCTATGGGGTGTGTCTATCTCACCCCCTAGTACTCTTTAGATGGCCTGAAGTCACCAAGCAGAATTTTGTGTAGGAGGCTGTACTTGGGTGTCTTTCTTTTGTCTGAAGGCTTGTGATAATTCCTACCCTGCCTCATCCTGTAAGTGGTAGGTATGTACTGCTTGAGACAACTCTTGAAGGGTGAAGTGTCACTGGGCACAAAGAGGAGGTGAGTACAGCATGGTAAATTTCTAAAGTATCTCAGCTGCTGTTTCACGTCACACTGCCTCAGCACTGAGCAGGGAGTAAATGCAATCTAGGTCTTAGTATGTGAGATAGTGCCAGGGAAACAGGGCTGAATGGACTTCAGATAGAAGTGCTTATAATGAAAGGACAATTTAGTTCTAGGAAGGTTACCACTGTGCTCTAGAAGACAAACAAGAAGAAAACCAACCCCATATTAGAAGAGAGTGACACATACAGAATTTTTTTTCAAAAATGTTTTGACCTATTAGTGTGTTAGAAAAAAAGCTACATGTGGATCCACTGATCCTGTCACAGCAAAGAGTAAGAAGGGAAAGGCAGACAGCCAGTCTGTGGGCCCAAAAATATCGCAGGATAGGTTTTCCCAATACAGCTGAACTTTTCCTGGAGGTCCCATCTATGAAACAAACCGTCCCTCAGTTGTTGCATGACTTACACATAAGGCTGAATCTACCTTGAAAAATATCAATCATTGTCCTAGATTTTGATAGGAATGACAGAAAGATAATTACAGCATTTAATGGACTGTGAGGGGTGTGTGTGTATTATTTATGTATACTCAACTCTCAAGGGCAAGATAAGAAATTATTGTCAATGTATGCCATTAGATAGAGTACAATAAATTTTCAAACTTGCAAAATTAAATTATAGCAGCAATTTTCTTTAAATGAAGTTGCATTTTAACAATTTTTAGCTCCCAAACTATTTGTAAGTAGCATTTTATAGAGATTTCAATATTAAGTTATGTTATTCAAAGAGAGCACAATATGGCAAGGCTTGAGCTGGAATGCTGTTTTCATGCTTGATGAAGCCTGAAGAACTTAAGCTTTTTGTCAAGTGCTGAAAGCCAGTTCAATATAGCCCTTAATACCTGGAACAGAGTGAGGAGATGGGGGAATAAAGTTTCTCTTCCTTATCACCACTAGAAAATATAGTTTCCACAGATGGCAATTTATTTCTTTTACTAGCGTAGTCTTTGTGACTAGAAATTGTTAAGACAAATCTAAAAACGCTTGATATTCTTGGAAGATTATTGGAGACTTTCAGCTCCAATTTACTAGCATGAATCCAATAAAGGTGGAGCTTCAATGTTGCCTTTAAATGAATGTAAGTGTCTAAACTGAGGTGAACTCACTGTTGTGGATTAAGTGTCTACTGTATAACTTTTGTGCAGCAGAACTCATAACTATGATAAGAAGATGATGTGTTTTCTACTTTGCAAACAAATAAACTGGAAAATAATTTTTTTGGAACTATGGTTGCCAACTGGGAAGATGAATCCAGGTCCTATTTGGAATATATTACGCTACTCACTTCAATTTTCCTTCCTTGGACTTAGTGACCCTGAATCTATATCAACAATAACAGGTTTTATACAAATTCCTCCAGTAATGGAAGTATGCTACTTTTTTCTCCAGAGCAAAAAGCAAAACTTGAATGGTTTTTTGTTTTGTGATTTCTTTGTTTCCTTGCAAATTGAAAGCGTCTTTAATTAGGTCAAGCATAATGAAAAAAAATTAAAATAGGAAGAGCAGCATTATCGAATGCTGAATGGTATCACAGTGTTCTTGAACAGCAGGTGTCCATAAAAAGGAAAATCATAAATTAAGGACTATACATATACAGTGATAATGAAATTTTACTTGTAGCAACTAACATATTTTTAAAAGTAGTTTTTATGGTGATTTAATTTCTCTTTTTCATAGGTGTGTGTATGCAAGTAGCCTTATTAATAACATTTAGATGCTCACACTGGAGGAATGGACACACTATACATCAGAATATACGTAATGAGTATTGCAAGTGTGCCTATTGTGCCTTTCCCTGGATTAGTCACCATACAAATATATAAATGAAAAATTGTTACATTTGTTATTAATAAAGTAATAAAAGTAGGACAATGCCATTAATATTGTCTAGGTGAAGTTGAAATAACCTGTGCAGTACTTTTAGAGGAATCCTGCTGCTATCTGATTAGTTGCTCCTGATTGCTGCCTGCATTTGAGTATGATGACTTCTTTATCAGAACAAAACTATTTGTTTTCTTGAAGTGCTGCTAATAGCAATGGAGGAGAGATCGCATATCTTTATTTTCTGCCAAATCTGTCTGTCGGGGGCTTACCCCAACATTGAGGTGGTTTCAGGGTCCTTGCTCCCCTGCGCAGCTCCGAGCCGAGCCGAAGGAAGAGACGGAGTTCTCAGGTTTAGATTTTTCAAGGTTGCATACTTCGTTTATTGTTTCTTATCTTACAATTTTCTCAGAGTCCGACAAGATGTTTGCAGCTGCATGGATTCCTCACGTCTCCCCTCAAGCTGGGCTGTCCTTATCTTTTATACTAATTACTACGTATTTCTTATTTACTATTTCTTACCAATGTCTATCACTATTACTAAAAAGGTCATCTTTACTTTGACCCAATCCTCACTAACTACTTTGTGCCACGTCAATGCAGCAATGGAGTGAGGAAAGAAGAAGGAGAAAGAGAAGGAGACAACGCCCCAGATTCTCCATCTTGTCCCCATTCACTTCAATGCTAGAAACTTAAAACTATTATTTTCTCATTCTGTGATAAGCTAAACTACTATTTCTCACATTCTTGTGGCATGTAAACCTTCTCTCAGTGTAGGAAGTTTTTCCCATAGACAGAAATCAAAGCCAGTGTCTCTCTGAGCTCTGGGCTGGGGTCCCAGACCCCCCTGCCCAGGTCCCTGACCCTCCAGGGCAACCAAAGGACTGCCCTGGACTCCAACATCTGTCTTTCTTGCATATGTATGATGTCAATAAAACAATAGACTAATGTAGCTGATTGAATTTCTGTAATTTTTTCTCGTGTAGCTTGAAACGATGGTGGAGGTTTCTCTTAGTTCAGCAAAGAAAAATTAACCATCAAAAGGGCTCAGAAATGTTCCTTTTTTATTGGTCCCTTTGCCATCTTCTGCAGCACCCATAGAGAGTGAATCCATCACTGCTTACTTCACTGATATTGAGTGCTTTAGTGGACTGATAATTCTCCTGTTGCTTCCTTTATCTGAGAATTTAAGAGGGGAAAGCATTTAAAAGTCTTGGAAAAGCCTTAAGAAATTTAGAATTATTTTCACTTTCTTTTTTAATACTACAACACAAACTGAAACATTTCAAAAACATATGAAAAAATATAATTTTTAAAACATTTATTTTCTGTTCTTCAGTTAGGCAACAATAGTGTTAATTGTTAATTTTTACAAACCTTTTTCAAATATCTCACTGGATTTTTTTTTTTTTTTTTTTTTTTTTTTTTTTTTTTTTTTTTTACTGGACAGGCCAAGATTGTCTGTTTATGACTGGCCTCACATTTTAACTCTAGCAGACACATATTAGAGCTGTTAGCTCTCTTTTCTCCACTACCATGGGGAAGAGAATCAGAAAAATATAAGACCTGTGAGTTGACAAAAGAACAGGTTAATAATTGAAATTAAGACAAACTACTAGCAGTAATGAAAAGGGAGATAGCAAAGAGAGAGGAATAAAACCCAAGATGAACAAGTGGTAGTCAACACAAGGTCTCACCACCTGCTGACTGATGCCCAGCCTGTCCGCCAGCAATGACTGGCTCCTCCTGGACAACTCCCATCCTGTTAATATACTAGGCATGATATCCTGTGGTATGGAATATCTTTGCCCAGTTCACGTCAGCTTCTTTGGCCACACTGCCACCCAGTTTCTTGAGTATCTGCTCACAGGCAGAGCACAGGACACTGAAACATCCTTGATTTAGGGTAAGCATTAATTAGCAACAAATAAAAGATCAGTGTGTTACCAACACTATTCTCATATTAATCCCAAAACACAGCAGTAGTAGTATCACCTACCACAAAGAAAATGCACTCTATATTTCTATGAGTTAGCCCTATAAAATATCCATTGAGCGACTTTCGGTTCCAGCTGCTTTAGCAGTCCTTCAGAAAAAAGTGTTCGATGCTGGAATATTGCATGAAGAAGACACTTCTGGTTCAATCACCACTGTGCTAATTCAGTTTCACCAAAGTTCATCTTTCATTAATCTGGGTGATTTTTACAGTAATACTCTAGATATATTGGCCAAAAGTGAGGTGAGCTCAGATCTCCACATCTGTAGTCGTGGAAAAGGATGCTTGTAGCTCCAAGAGAAGTGATAATATAGAATATTTTATAGTAATTTACAGAATACAATGTAATTAGGTTGCTATTCTTATCCAAAATCGAATCTCTTTGGGGTACACAATGGATTTCCTCATCCTTCCACACTGCCTATGATGTCCATCTATGTCCTTGAGTAAAAGCAAATGGATTTACCTCTGCCTGAGTCAGGAACAACCCAGAGTGGCTTTCTCAGAATATTTTCTGTGCACTATGGGAAATTTGTCCCTTAGTACAGTATAAAGACATGTTGACTGGGCAGGGCTAGCTCGCTGACCAGGCCCAGGAGTTGACTAGCCCGGCAGCTTTTTCTAAATGCGTATCCCAGCATTTGAAGATCCCACCTCCCACTGCTCTCAATGTAGTTTTTAACAGACCACTGCATTGTGTAGTTTTGCTGGATGGATGCTGCAAGGCATATTTAAATTTCAGCCGTCATTCTCCGTACGACAGGCTTTAAGCAAGGGCTGCTTGGCTTGCTTCATTGCAACATGTGCAATAGTGTCTATGGCTATGTTCACCTCTCAGCCATAAGCCCACATTACAGGCTGCACCTCTTCCCTGATGGCCCAAATTAGCATGGGCTCACCCACCTAAAAATAGTAATCCAATGTTAAGTTGCCAATCCAGATCCACCCAATATGCTTTAATTCTGGCAGTCTGATTCACCTGTTAATTGTTTCAATATTTTTCTGTGGTCCAGCTCTTGTGTACATGAGCATCATCTATGTGATGTACATTCACACAGGCTTTCCACAGGGGCAGGAATATCTTGCCACAATGAAGTCCTTTACAAATTTATCTTTCTTACCCTCACTACTTTAACTACTTGAAAACTTCTCTACTCGAGCACACTTCAATCAGTTTGGAATTCTTTCCAGTGCACAGATTATGTCACCATTTTGAAAGGATGATTGGTTGATACCTTTTTTCTTTAGTTATCCACTATGAACAAATTCTATAAAATAAAATACCTCCTTATAATACCACATTAGAAAAATCCCGTGTTAATGCATGTTCTTATAGAAAATGCATTAATTAATCTGCAGTCCAAATATTTTATAGTATCATGTTTAAAAAAGGAAACAAAATTGCTTTGAGTTACAAACCAGAGGAACGCTGGACTTGGTAAATAAAAACTTGACATAGGAAAAAGGTCTTCAAAGCACATTATTTTATTAAACTATCACTGTTAGCTTATAAAAAAGGTTAGAATTGGCTAGAATAATATTCTAATCATAATACAGAAGTATGAATATTGCACCACAGTAGACCTGACATTTGTTAACAAAAAAGAAGGAAATTTGACATAATCTGGTTGGCAGTTAATTATCTTACAAACACTTACTGCAGCTTTGATAACAAATACCTGGATTCGAGTTATTTTTTAAAAAATATGATAGTAAAGAAGGGCAATACGAAGTGAATTGCAAACAATTAGAGTAAAAAGTCCTGACAGAGTCAGTAAGTGAAGCATCTAGTCACAAATAAAGTGATTCCAGACAACAATCAGTACAAAATTTCAGTGTGTTGCTATGTGTCTGATTTTCTGATAATAAGGAATGTAGAAGAGTTCCAGAAGAATATTAAACAGGGAAATAAAATGGCAATTAGGTAGTTAGTATGTCATGGAACAAAGACCTATTAAAGTAGTAATGCTTTAATGTGTAGCATGTGGACGCAAAACTACCTCTTTTCTGTAACACTGAAAGTCTCACAAATGATTGCCAGACAGACTTCAGTTCAGAATTCTGAATAACAGCTGGTGCAAAGAGATGTGATAGACACAGATTAGCTGCTACAGCATGCTGTTTACATTATTTTTCATCAGTCTGGTCAAGAGTTTTTAAGTAGCCAATATCTGTGATAATACCAGAACCTTAGCAAAAAGGTCTAATGTTTAATTTAATGATCTTGACTCTTGCACTATTTAATGGTAAATACTAGTTCAGTAGTTAATCATAAACGTTGTTTTCTAGAATAATAATATGTAATTTTCTTCTAAAGGTAAATACTTATTAGAGAAAAACTTCACTGAAACGTCTCAGTTTAAAATAGCTCAAAAAGAAAATGTCTCAGGAATAACATTAAATAATGATGAAAGTGTCCCACAGGGTTCATATCCATAAACTGATAATTTTTTTAATGATAATTCAGGTCATTGATCTAGTGGGAAAACAAGCAGAGCTTTAAGACTAGGAAATCAAATGTGAAACACTTTTAAAGTCAAAGGCAGGCTTGTCTTTCAAAATCACGATTTGGAGGAGGACTTGTTGCAGTGCAATGATAAAAAATAATGAGTGATTTGAAGATGAAATCAAAAGTTATAGATGTTTGTAACTTTGCTGTATTTCCCAACGGATTTTGAAATTCGAAACTTAAAAAACTCCCTCACCCCCACGCATTGCTCTAGCAAATGGTGGACATCGTCCTGGGAAGTTTCTCCCTTTTGCCAAGCAAGTTATGCCTTGGTGCAATTTTTTATTGATGCCTTCTGACTTTTTCCTGGGCTCTTCTGGGAGGAAACAGTTTACCTCTTCTCTCAATCACTCTCAAGACTGTGGAAGTCTGAAGTGAATTTCCCCCATGCCTGAGCCTTTTCTTCTCCAGACCAAACCAGCCCGCCTGCCTTAGCCTCCCTTTGAATGCCATTTGCTCCAGTTCCTGACCACGCCAGCAGCCCTTCTTCTGGTGGACTCTCTCCATTTTGTCCTTATTCCTCTTGCACTGGGTAGGCTTAAAGCTGGATCAAGCATATTTCATATCCAGGTCCATGGATATGAAGAGGAAAAGGAAAGAAGAGAAAAATAGTCACTTCGCTTCATTCTGTTCTTGCAGCCTGGTATTTGTTTGAAGTCTATTCCAAGAAATATCAATACCTCATCAATAGATCGGGTTTTTCACAAGACAATGTGCAATATAAATGCTTTATGTGGAGCAAATATGGAATATATTCAGTAATGCTAACAAAACTACTATCTTCTATATGTTATGATATTCCATTTTTTGGGGGGGGGTTGTTTGTTTGTTTGTTTGTTTTTAGAGCTGTTAGGAATGCAGAGTTCTTTGTACTATTGTAACAAAAATATAAAATAATAGAGCAGGAGAGGAAAAAAAATCTTTAGCCTGTGACAAAATATCATGAGGATAAACTAAGTACATCTTCCAATAATAGTGATCATTTTTACAGGCATGACAAATATACATTAATTATCATAGTAATGTGCAAAATTTGCCAAAGAAGATAGGCCAGCTAGGCAATCTAGAAACTTTCTGGTTTTCCAGGCTTCCTAGGATAAAAATAAGAGGTAAGCAAAGTTGTTCAAATAATTAATTTCTTTCAATTAAAATCCTCTGGAATTATGCCCATTAGAGTAAATATAAAATCTTATTTCTAGATTTTGAAACACACTCCTAGTTTTTCTTGTTCTATAAATAGTTCCTAATTTGATACTACAACATTGTTTTTACTGCAAGAAAAATCCCCTACTTTTTTCAGTTTGAAAAAAATAAACAAATCATTAACTTGCTAACACAAATAACATTCTATGTATATACTCTGTTAAAAATATATGAAAAAGAGAAAAGAGAACCTTATTAAATTCTTACCTACTTGCTTTATAGGAGGGACCTGAGAGTTTAGGTTTTCTTTTTGTGTTATACCGAACCAATGTCAAGATTTTTTTTGTCTTTTTTAGAAATATTGTTGCAGAAATGGAGAATGAAGAATAACACATTCATTAAACCCCAAATTTTCATTTTTAGACTTGAAAGTAATGATCACTGGTCTCTTTACTTAAGATTATTGTTTATAGTTGTACTTGTCCTGGCTAATATGTACTGTACAAGGTAATACTGATACTGAGATTCTTCCAGTGTGCAGCTGCTTCTGTGATTAGAAAACACCCTCAGTTGCCTAAAGTTGATTAAAATAAGAAGTTTACATCCTGGCTTCCAATCAACATCATTGCCAGAAAATTAAAAGCCATCTGGTCTGCAAGGCCTTACTGGAATCTTACACTTGAATTGCCTTATCACACTGAACAAATTAATTTTTCATTTCTTTCAAGCCCTTCATGGAGAAAATTAAAATTATAAGAAAAATAATGTTTACCTCCATTTCAGAGTTCTTGTTTCAGCAGAGAATGAGACAACTTATCCTGTATTATAAAGGATTCATTCTGTGTTCTGAAAGAGCATAGTCACTTTCATGCCTATGTACAAATGACACAGATCTCCATGTCTGTGTTAGCAGGAAACAACAGATATTTTAGGACATTTTATTTGCAGTCAAATAAAACTACTCTCTTTAAAGATATTAAAATTTTAACATTTCAGGAAAGGAATTTTTTGTGCTTTGTAGTCACTATCCCCACAATTCACGTTACAAATACAAATGTTGACTGTGAATCGCATCTGTATTGAGCATTGATCCAGTGTATCTTCACAATTACTCGGTATGTAATTTTGTTCACTGACTTGAAAAATAGAATCTCTTCTAAGGAAATTTGTAAGCGTGCAGTTTCATGAAAATCTTATTACTGTTTTCTTCCTCTGTTTTTTTTTTGCCCAAACTTATTCCTACTAGGCCACCTGCCAGCATATTCCTAGTGATAGGATTTTCCTACACCCATTAATGAAATCCCTCTCTCTCTAGTTTCGAGAAAAGGATGCTGGGGGAGACTGTTTCCAAGGCTTTACAGAAGTCCAGGTAAATGAGATTTGTCACTTCTCTTGTCCGTTGATTTGGTCAGTCCATCACAGAAGGCAACTGGGGTGGTCAGGCAGGACTTTCCCTTGGTGAGACCATCCTGCCTGTCTCAAATCACCTCCTTAGCACAGATTCTAGGAGGATCTGTTCCATGATCTTCCCAGGCAGAGAGGGTAGGCTGACAGGTCAGTAGTTCCCAGGGTTTTCTTTTCATTTTTAAAGATGGGTGAAATATTTCCCTTTTTCCAGTCACCTGGGACTTCACCTGACTACCATGATTTCACAAATATCATAGAGAGTGGCTTGGAAGCTACATCAGACATTTCCCCAAGGACTCTGTGATCCATCTCATCAGGCCCTAAAGACGTGTATATTCGGGTTCTCCAGATGGTCATGAATTGGATCTTTACTTACAGGGGGAGAGACTTTGCCTCCCCTATCCCCACCTTGCGGTTCACCCACTCATGAGGTGTGGGAAGAGATATTATCAGTACCTCAGCTTTCTCATGCTTTACTTTTACCAATTTGTCAGCCACCTTCATCAGAAGGGTGCATTTTTTTGACCTGTCTTTTCTGGCTGACATATTTGTTGAACCTTCCTGGTTCTCTTGTCCCTTGTCAATCTCAGCCCCAGCTGTGCCTTGGTCTTGCTGACCGCATCCCTACACAACCAGACAGCATTCCTATACTCTTCCCAGGTTACCTGTCCTTTCTTGTGAGTTCCTGCCCCTTAGTTTAACGAGCAGGTCCTGACTCATGCATGCCAGTTTCTTCCCTTCCTTTCCTGATTTCTTACTGTGAGTCAAGAGCTGCTGTGCTCTTTGGAAAATGTCTTGAAAGATCTGCCAGCTTAGTTCTGCTACCTTGTCCTTGTGGCAATTTCCCATGTCTTCCTACTTGACTGGCTGGAGTTTGCTTTTCTAAAATTCAGGGTTCTGACTATACTCTTCTCCTGTGCCATATTCCTCAGGATTGCAGTCTCCAGCAGTGATGTTCACTGCAGCCCTGGCTGCCTCCATCCATGACATCACCCACAAGCTCCCTTGCTCTGGTGACCATCAGGCCCAGTAAGAGATCCCCTGTGTCAGGGCTGTCCATTTCCTGGCTTAGGAAGTTATCCTCTGTGCATTGCAGCAGTCCCCTGGATCGCCTGCAGCTCACTGTGCTTCTTTTCCAGCAGATGTTGGGGGTGGAAGTGCCCCAGCAGGATGAGATCTGGTGAGTTCAGTGCCTCCCGTGGCTGGAGCAAGAAGGTGTTGCTGTCAACGGGCTCTCCTGGATCAGGCAGCCTCCAACAGACACCATCCACAAGTTCCCTTTGCTACCACAGTCTCTGATTCTCACCCACGGACCTTTGACCTGTTTGTGGCTCTTCTTGAGGGTTCTTCACAATCCGTTAACTTTTGATGTAGAGGGCAATCGCTCTGCCCCTCCTGCCTTTCCTGTCCCTTCTGAACGGCCTGTAGCCATAGATAGGCACACTGGTCATGGGATTTGTCCCGCCAGCCTTCAGAGATTCTTGTAGCTGGTTCTGTCCCTGCACTGGGCGGACGCCGGCCTCCGGCTAGCTCAGATCTGCACAGCTACAAGATGTTCCCAGTTCGGATGGGCACACAGGTTATCTTTACCTGCTGGCTCGGCTTCTCAGCAGCAGCTGGACTAAATAGTGTCGTGACAGCAGCGGCAGTAAGAAAAGGATGGCTCTCAGCTTAGCAGATTAAAAGGTGTTTATTCAGGCCAGGCTGTGGGAGTCCCACAGCTGGTCCAAACCTCAGGCCAGGGAGGCCAGAGAGCGAGAGCAGAGCAGAGAGAGTTTGAATCTCCCTCCTCCACCTTATAAGCGGGGGAGGGGTTCAAGGGAGGTTACAACAAGACAACAAATCAGGGGATTCAGGGGGTAACAAGGTGTGCCCACCCCCAAGCCTCTGACCACTAAAATCAAGGGCTAAAGGAATTCCCCCCAGGCTACCTATCACCTGAAGCCCTCTCCGTATGATTGCTCAATCTTGGGGAGGGGTCCCAAAGTGATAGGCAGGCTGCCCCAGAGCTGGGGGGGCAGAGGGGAAGGTCCCAGTCAGGTGAGGGGTGGGAGGACTGACACAAAACACCTTGTTATACAGAAAACACAGAAGGGTTACAGAACTGGGGATACAGTGAAATGAATTATAACATAGGACTTCTTATAAAAACCTAATAAAACAATTCTTGCACTGCCACAAGAGATAACTATTTCATATCCTTTTATCACAGTGGCTTCCAGCTCCTCCTGTTTGTTGCCCGTCTGTACCCATTGGTGGAGAGGCACTTCAGCTGTGCTGTTGACCATGTCACCTTTTCAGACGAACATGCCTTAACTCCATTGAAATACTTTGGTTGTGTTCACCGATTCGCTCCTATCACCTCTGGAGCCCTTGGCACACCTCTGTATGACAAGCTTTATGCCCAGTACAAGGATTAATTTTATAAAAGTTAAATTATTATTTCTAAGGACCATTAGTTTATAATGAACTGTGGCTTAGAGCCTAAATTCTGCATTGAAGCAACTTGTGTGACAACACAAATTCCTTTTGCTGATCTGTCAGTTTTGTGAGCAGCAACCTCAGTAAACAGGATGTAAAGAGAAATAATATCTTTAACTGCTGGCAGCTATTTCTTCTTTGGATACCTGTCCAAGTGTTTTATAAATTTTTAAGGTATGTATCCAGCTCTGTCATCCAATTTTTCATTACACTGCCTGCCTGCCTGCCTTAGCCTGAATCTTAAAAACAGCTACAATAAACTCAGCATATTCTGCAATTGAAGGAAGGCTGAACAAAGATAAATATTCTGCCATAGAATTTCTCAAGGAAGGAGTTCATGTGATCATTTCAGATTTTGGGAAGCCTTTTTTCCCCCTTTCTGTTTCAGATATATGTGAACTTGGCTATCTGGAAAGAGAAGCTTCTCAGGGAATCCTGTTGATTCTAACCAAAAATGCTAAAGCTTTGGTGGCATTAACTTTTTATAAAGATTATATTAATGTGACTATATAAAGACTATATATAAAAACTTTGTATATACCTATAAAGACTATATGAAATAGACAATGGTCAGTGATTTTTAATTGATACATTTTCATTAATGAATGTGGAGAAGTGATGTCAGTGCTCTTGAAATGCATCAGTGGAATGAACCTTTGTGTTGTGCATTGTGTTTGTCTTAAAAATTTATTATTAAATTTCTTTGTTTTGTCATGCTCTCAGCCAGCAAGAAAAATTTTGTCTCTTTTGCTAAACATGAAAAGATCTTTCATCAGAGTTAACTGTAAATGTGTAATAAAAACATATTTAATATATTTGAAAACAATTTTTAAGTAGTTCATACTGGATAATAAGTTTTCAATGAGGGAATTTTTTAGTGCATCATATATATATTAAATACATGGGAATACTTACTGAAGCATTTTTATCCCTTACTTGTTAGAGTGATTTTGACTGCCTAAATTGTTTGGGTCACATGAGGGAACTTAAGGAAGTCACACCAATTTTAGGGAAGCTAAATTTATGTTTTGCTTTTTTTTGGTCAGATAGTTGCGCAAAAGGAAAACATACATTGTGAGCATCCATGTGTTGCTAGTTAGATTAATGATTTGCAGACTGCTGACTGCTTTCTGTCTGTGCAAGTGTGGCATAAATCCTAGTCTCAATGCACCTGCTCAAATGATATACTAATTGGTGTGATAAAGTTATGTTTATTTCCCATAAAAATTAATTTGCCAGTAAAAAAAACCCAAGTTTTTTTTAATAGCAAATTTTTCTCATTCACTTGATGAACTGGAATCAGTCTATTCTAAACAATTTCTTTCTGTAAATCAGGTAAGAAAATACTGAAGTGTTTAATTTTGAAGGGAAAGCATAAAAATATAATTTTTGTGTGATTCTCAGGGATAAACGGTCTGGGATTTTTGATAGTCTTTAATGTATTTCTATCTAGAAAGCAGTTTTATTGTTTTTGCTATATTTTTTGTATACAGTGGTGTTGCTATGCTGAAATAGACATGTCCAGAGTGAGGAATTCATCTATATCACAGAATCCCAACATAGGTAATGTTGGAGGGTACCACAGTAGGTCATCTGGGCCAATCTCCCTGGTCAAGCAGGGCCATCCTAGAGCACATGGCACAGGATTGCATCTCGGTGGTTCTTGAGTGACTCCAATGGGGGAGACTCCACAACCTTTCTGTGAAATCTGTTCCAGTGTCTAGTCATCTGCACAGTAAAGAAGTTTTTCCTCACAATCAGGTAGAACTTCTGTGTGTCAGTTTCTGCCCATTGCTTCTTCTCCTATTGCTCAGCACCACTGAGAAGAGCCTGGTTCTTGACACCCTCCCACCAGATACTGGTAGACATTGATCAGGTTCCCTTGCAGGCTTTTCTTGTGGTAGAACTCAGGCTTTCCCTACAAAGAGATGCTTAAGTCCCCTTATCATCTTTGTTGTCCTTCACTGGATCTGCTCCAGGGGCTCCATGTCTCCCTTGTCCTGAGGAGCCCAGAACTGGACACAGCACTCCTGGTGAGTCCTCACCAGAACTGAGTAGAGGGGCAGGATCATCTCCACCTGCTGGAAATGCTCTTCCTAATGCCCTCAGGATCCCATTGGATTTCTTGGCCACTAGGACACACTGCTGGCTCACAGACAGCTTGCTGTCCACCAGGACCCCCAGGTCCTTCTCCTCAGAGCTGCTCCCCAGCAGGTCAGCCCAAGGCCGTGCTGGTGCCTGGGGTTTTGTTCCTCCCCACGCGCAGGACCCTCCATTTGCCTTTGTTGATTTTCAGGTGCTCCCTCTCTGCCCATGTCTCCGACCTGTCGAGGTCCTTCTGAAGGGCTGCAGAGCCCCCTGGGCTATCAGCCATTGCTCCCAGCTCTGATCCTCAGCAAACTTGCTGAGGAGGCATCTGTCCCTTCACCCGAGTCACTGGTGAGTAAGTGAAACAATACTGGGCCCGGTACTGAACCCTGGGGTACACCACCAGCGACAGGCCTGCAACTAGACCCTGTGCCAGGGATTACCACCCTCTGGGTTCTGCCACTCACCCAGTTCTCAATCCACCTCACTGTCCACTCATCCAGCCCACACCCCTTGAGTTTTCCTATGAGGATGTTATGAGAGGCAGTGTCAAATTCTTGCTGAAGTCGAGGTTCCACTGCTCTCCCTTCCTCCATGGAGTAGCTGGGGCATCATAAAAGTCAACCAGGTTGCTCAAGCATGATTTATCTGCAGGGAACCCATGCTGACTGTTCCTGATCACCTTGTCATACACAGGAACTTCCAGGAACTCAGGTGAGGTTGACTAAAATTAGGCCCCTCTCTCCTCCTTCTTGTTCTTTTGGGGTGATAATTGCTTTCTTCCAGGCCTCAGAAATGTCTCCTGAACTCCACAACCTTTCAAAGGTGATAGAGCAACTGGCCTCACTATGGTGTGGACCAGCTCTCTCAGTACTTGGGGATGCATCCTGTCAGGGACCATGGACTTCAGAGGCTCAAGTTTGCCCAAGTGTTCTCAGAATCCACCCTACTTGACCAAGGGAAAGCCTTCCTTCCAACATTCCTTTATCCTGGATTTGTGAGTCAAAGAGACCCAGGCCAACATTTTAGGGCTGGTATTGCCAGTGAAGACTGATGAAAAGAAGCCATTCAATAACTCTGCCTTCTCTGTGTCCTCTGTTACCAGGGTTCTTCCCTACTCGTTTAGTAACAGGTCCGTATTATCCTTTGTTTTCCTTTTGTTATTATTGTATTTTAAAAAGGCTCTCATTGCCATTGACAACTCTGGCCACCAATGTATATTTTGTAATTTTAACTGAAGCAGCCTTCAGATTTTCATAAATTTACTGTTTATCTCAATTCTTCATAAGTGAGTTAATTGTAGAACTATGTTCATTCACATCAATCTAATGTTCCATGAAAGGAAAAGAGTTGGTGAACTTTGAGTTCTCACTTTGGCTGTTACAGAAATTGATCTATTAGGCAAGATTCACTTAACATTGAAAATGTTTGGTATTAGAAATTAAATATTCTGAGTACTTGAAAACATTATTTCTATCATTAATTAATAGATGATCTTAGTTTTCACTTTTCTAAATATTATTTTTACAACGTAGGCAAGAAGAAAAATCTGCATATTGAAGTTGTCCACAAATACATGCTTCTACTCCACTAAACCCCTCTACAAATTCCAGAATTTTTTGCCACATGTAGGCTCTTTTAAGAGCCCAGTTGCAATTTTTGCTCCTTTGTTCCTCATTTCTACCATGGTGATAGACAGAGACCCATACAACATAATGGGATTTTGAATATTATTATATTCAAGTATGAAATTGAGACATAACAGTATAAGGAAAATATATAATTAGTTTATGTGGGTTATACAGGTTGGGAAGAGACAAAGGAATACAAAAGTTAAAGATGACTTCAAATAGAATATAAATTGGTTAGAGCATGAATGAAAAGCTAATATATAATAAGTGTTACAAATCAGATTGTCTCATTTAATATAATAAGTATATCAAACGGATGAAGTTTGCACAAGTCGTCCACATATGTTGAAATGCAATCTTTCCATAATATAATTATATGAACATGAAATGTTTTATAAAATCAAAGGCTTATGATTCATCAACTGAACAGATTAGTTTTGGCTGGCCACTAGAGACAGGAGACCAGTGCTCATCACATAAAAGTGGAATGTTCTGCTAGGACTTTCTTGTACAGAAGCTGGTCCAATGACAGAAATTGTTATGAGCTAAATCCTAAATTCAAGTATTATTTTGCCCAGATGCTATTCCCACTAGAATATATATATGTGTGTATATATATGTATATATGTATACATGTGTGTATGTATGTATGTATGTATGTATGTATGTATGTCTATATGTGTGTGTATATATATACACACACACACATATGCACCTATATATATACACACACACACACACACACAAATACCACATACACTTGATTGAATTACTTAACACTGAGGTTGCTAAAGAAAATTTTCTAGCTATGATTCCAACAGAATGCATTTCACAGTCTTAGAATGAAGACAAGATATTCTAACCGAGTATTTTCAGCAGGAGGAGTGGATGCAAGGGGAGCAGTGATAACGGTGGTTAGACGCTTTTTTCCAGTTCTACAAACTGGAGGTCCAATTTCTCCTCTGCATCATAAGAAATACAAAGGGTATCTTCCACATCTTATTAGCTTACAGTATGATGTTGCATCAGTGCATATTATTTGATGGCCAGTGTTGAGCTCATACCACACTGTTTCACAGAGACATAAAAAAATAACTCTAAAATTCAGACGAACAATATTCTCCCCAGCATCGCCCCCTGGCCCATTTTCTGTAGTAAGTAAGATAAAAGCAAATTTATATAATAGTAGAGGGATTGGAACCTAAATTTCATCAATTTCTAACACTCATTCATTCAAAGAGAGTACAGAAGCCAAATTCAACTATTTTCATAGCCATGGGAATGTGACAAAATACATATTGTGGGCCCTCCTCCTGGAACAGAGTGTGTTCTCTGAAGAAGCAGAAGTTATGACTTCTTTGGATATATTTTAACAGGGGATGGATAAAAAAAAGGGTTCCCCCCAAGTCTAAAGAATTGATATGAATACTGGGGAATATGAAGTCTTTCTGCCTTTTCCATCAATCAGGAATCGGGAATGGGTGACCATTTTGAAGTAAGTTCTTCCTAACATGGATATCATTTGGAAAGACAGCATAAATGTATTGATTTTGTCATGTGCACTATAGAGTAGCAGAATATTCTGAGTTGGAAGGGATCCACAAGGGTCATCAATTCAGTTTTAAAATAAATGGCCCAAATGGGGAATAAACACACAACTGTGGCATTGTTAGCACCATTCTCTGACCAACTGAGAGCTCTTGGGCCGCTTCAGCTGGTATAGATTGTCTTTGAAATAACAGAACGAACTGAGCTTTTGCTTAGTTCATTTAATTTCAGGGGGATAATTCTAGAGATTATTTTGTTCTTCTAACTTAATTATCTTTCTATGGAATTTTTCTTCACCTGAATTGATTGTTTATTTGGCCTACCTAAAATTTCACTTCTACCTTGGACATGATTTATCCATTAAAGTAATTTTTTTCCCCTTGGTTCTGTTACACTGAGAGTCCAGCTGTCTTTTACTGCTCTTAGTTTTTTCAGGATTCGATGCCACTTAGTGGAGCTCTACTTTTCAACTGCTTTGTACACCTTTCTTCATAGTGCTTCATCTAATAATTTGATCTATCCTTGATTACATGCACAATCCTAAGTATACTTGCTTAAAAGCTAGTCTAGAACAAAGGCTAAGTTCTGTAAATATTGCTTCTAAAGTTTCTGAGTTAGATGAGTGTATTTTTTCCTTATACAGCTATGCACTTGTCATACTGTAAAATAACTAACTTATTTTTATAAAAATAATGTTGTGTTTTATTGGTTTTTAAAATACTTTTTTAAAAAAACAATTGCTTTATATATTACTACTGTCTTTATAGCTTCTGTAATTGAAGAGAAGGAAATTTCAGTGTTGTATCTTCTTAAACAGAGGAAGCATAGGAAAGTAAAGGGCAGTAAAAACACACTTCTGTAACATTATGTCGTAACAAGAGGAACAATTAAAATAAATCTTCAAACCAGCATGAATTCAGCCTTATATGTGCAGGATGTAAGTAAGTATGCTCAGATGTGTTATTTTTTGTGGGTGTTATTATTTTTTGGGAGGCTAGAGTACATGGTCTTTGTGTACCAAGAAAACATCTGTTCACAACAGTGGAGTCTGAGGGCATCCTGATAAGCATTACATTAACATTGTTTTATCCCCCTCTACTCTGGGTTCCCTTCATGAGGAACAATGGGCTTTGCTTCAAGTATTTACCATTCATTATTCGTGGACACAGTTGAAAAGAAAAAATAATTAGAAAGACATACTTAGAAAATGAACTGGCAGAAATGTCTGCTAACTTGGTAGAGCAGCCAAAAAATGGGAGGCATTTACTATGAAGACATAAAACAGTTCTTTTCATTTCATACCGTATAGAACTCAGGACACATATATTGCTTTGTATTTTACCAGCATTTGGCAAAGAAAATCCGTACACAGTGGATATGAAAATGGGTAATCTTTCTACCTTAGTCCTCAATCAGTGCTTTGTGGCAACTGTCTGCTGCAACTGTCTTTCTTCTGAATGTGTTACTCAGAGCATGACAGAAATCTGAGCATCAGGTTGGCTTAAACTTGTGAGTGGGAGCGTTGATGGATGTCCTTAGAACTAATTTCCAGGTATTCAAGCATGACTTCCCCTGGCCTTCAGACAGACCAGCAGGCCTTCTGCTCTTCAGCTGGAAGACAAAGATTTTGTTAGAATGAAAAAAAATCAGAACAATACCTGACCAAAGCACTCCATTCACGCTTTATAAGCAAAATGCTGTCTAATAGGTTACTTGACACATTGATTCTAAAAGATTTCTTTTTCTTGGAGACATACTGAACACATACTTTACTGTTGGTGGAAGTATTAAAAACAGGTCTCTATTTACCATATCATGAAACCAATTTGGGGGTTTTTCTTCTTTTTTTGTTGCTGTACTTTCAAGATTGTTGAATTTTTTAAACAGATAAAAATCTTTTTTTGCGATATATCATTTAATTTATGCCATTCCCTGTGTTAGAAAACTAACCATGGCCTTTAACTTTCTAATTATTCATCAAGTGGCTATTTGTAATGTTTTAGTCAGAATGGTAATATTTTTAATTGAAAACCTGATCACATTTTTAATTATTTACTGAATGAATAAATAAATAATTAAAAGTGTAAGTGTAGTGGGTTACTTTTGCTGTGTTTGACAGCAATTGTGCAGGATATACTAAACAAAAATTGAATCAATCTGTCACTGCACCTGCTCAGACAGATTTTATTAGGAAGCTGAAGTTCAGTACAATTTTATGAATGACCTTGAAAATAATATTTTTAAGAAACACACGTTATAAAAGTTGTGCCAAATATTCCACAGCTGAGTTCTCTTTTCACCTTTAATCTTGCCGGCAAGAATTAAAATAAACCTTTGGGATAAGGAAGTATAAATGTAAGGTTTCATTTTTTCATCTAACTTGCACGTACATACTTGCTACAAAGGTTAAAACTTCAGGAAAAAAATCAAACATTATAAAAGTGATAATTAGTAAAAACTTAGAAATCAGGGAAAGGTAGATGAAAGATAGAAGATTTTTAAAGATGTATAAAAGTGCTGTAAAGATTGACAAAAATTACTGAGTGTTAGTGGTGATTTCAGGTATTTTGATTGCTCCAGTCTTGAGATATGCATTACCTTTACACTGGATAAATCCAGGAAAATGCTGAAATCATATAGTTAGCCAGTGGAATCCATGTTAAGCCTATCTGGAATCTTGTTTTCAAGAATTCTTCACACTCAGATCTTAGCAATATCCTAAATCTTTACAAGTGCTGGCTAATAAACTTAGCTAATGTGTTTATTTCTTGTTATAACTTGAGTAGTTATGAAGCGTAAAGGAGAGGTTAAAATAGACCAGCGCTCAAATTTTAGATGGAGAAGTGAGCAGTTGCTTACCATGTCTGCAAGACTTAATTGAGATTGGGTGCGGATTGAACTGCTCCCTAAAGGAACATGAGGCCAGGTGGAGGACTTTGGTTTTAAACAGCTGCTAATGATTCATTTGTGGTTACTAAATTATGTTATTACCCAGTAGGATGTATCATACATTTCTTAATCTTGTCACAGCATTCAGTAGCAAGGTGATAATGCAGCAAAGAGAATTCATACAAGGTATAGCTCATATAAAGAAGAGGGCCCAAGCAACTCTCATTCATATGCAGTTTGAGGGTAAATGCTTAGATGTGCACCTGGGATGGGACAGCCCTGGCTGTACAGACAGACTGGGAAAGGCTGGAATACAGTGCTGAGGAAAGGGCCCTGGGGGGCCCTTGCTCATGGCAAGTTGAACATGGCCAGTGCCAGGAGGGCCAAGCGCGTCCTGGGGGCAGCAGGGACAGCCTGGGCAGCCGGGCAAGGGAGGGGATTGTCCCCTCTGCTCTGCACTGGGGCGGCCTCACCTCCAGGGCTGGGGGCAGGTTTGGGCACCACAGTATATGAAAGACTTAAACCAGAGTTTCCTCTCACCTGAAAACATACACTTCAAATAAGTATTTTACTTGATGGTGATATAATGTCCCGTAAAATGACAATATGTTTTCTATATGTGAAATAATATGTAGATTATTTCTGGTTTGTGTATTATATCTGAGTAGCAGTATTTAGTAAACAAGGGTCTAGTTTTGCCAATACTGATAAAACAGTAGGTACAAAAATCAGTATCTTTACTGTTGCTTGTTTGTACAAACACACTTTTGTTTTGTACTGAAGCTAAATATAACTCTTTCATATGCTCACTATAAACTACTTGCCTTTTTTTCATCAATTTTATAATTACTTAATTTTTTTCCTGAACTTTTAGTATGTCCCAGAAAATGGAGATAGAACCACTTTGTTTCATCAGTAGCTACTTTATGTTTAACAGGTCTTTTTGAAGAAATATAAAGAAATGCTATGCCAGTAGAAATTACTGGTTTATTTTTTCGACAGTTTTTTTGTTCATCTACATAGAAAAGAACTTTATACCCTGACGCTGCAGAACCCTACTCCCAGCTTTGGATTTTTGTCTCCACATTCTTAGGGGGGACATTTTGTACAAACTTTTTTTTCCCAGAAGGTAATGAATCAAACAACTACATGTCCTTTTTGTTGATTAGTGAAAGGATTTGTTCCTCTCCATTTCATAAAAAACACTCATTCACTCACTTACTTACTAAAAACAAAAAAACCCCAACAAAACAAAACAACAACAAAACCCAACAAACAAACAAACAAACAAACAAAACAACAAAAAACCAAAACCCCAAAAAACCCCACAAAACAACCTCTGGCAATGTAAGTTTACCTTTGTCACAAGTCCTTGTGGTACATGGACTTAAATAGGAAAGGCAGAACCTTAGGTCTGGTCCTTGAATTAGAATACGATAGAATAGGAATAGTTCAATTGGAAGAGACCTACAATGATAATCCAGTCCAATTGCCTGACCACTTCAAGGCTGACCAAAAGCTACAGCATGTTGCTAAGGGCAACATGTCCTTAGCATTTGCTGTCCAAATGCCTCATAAACACTGACAGGATGGGGTACTGGGCTCCTCTCTAGTGAGCCTGCTCGTGGGTTATAACACCTTCTTGGTAAATAAATGCTTATTAATGTTTGGTCCAAACCTCCCCTGTCTCAGCTTTGAATCATTCCTATGTGTCCCATCAATAGATACCATGAGGAGGATACATGGAGCCATGAGGTCACCCCTCAGCCTCCTTCCCTCCAAACAGACAAACTTCAAATCCTAAACTGCTCCTCACAGGACATACCTTCTAGCCTTTTCACCAGCTTCAGTTCACTAGAGTTGAAGAGGTGCTTGCAGGACCAATTTTTGTTTAAGAGTACAAATACTTATATACTACCTTAGTTCTTTTGTCTGGATCTCAGACATTTTTAATATTTTCTTTTTTGTTGGATTGCAGCATCATATGACTACAAAATGATACATTACAGTTTGAGATAGCCCAGTGCGGCTTTGAGCAACTTGGCACGTAATTGGGTGATCAAGAGTGTATGAGAACCTTATTATCCTATGCAGAAATGGAGGAAAAAGAAGTTACTGTAAAAGGTGTCTGTGTGTTGTGACCAATACCTACCCTGCAGCACCAAGCCAGTACTTCTCATGATAAATGAAAAGTGTTACAGACACTAGGCAGGTAAAAACTGAGCTGAATTCTGATTCCTTCTTGATGCCATGAGGTCCTTTGCATGATGGAACTAAACATTAAGGGAAAATATGCATAGGGCAGAAATTAAGCTCTGCAGTTTATTTGTATACACCCATTAATTTGACCAAAATGGTATGTTTACTGTAATGCAGATGTTGCTTTGTTATGGAGTTAAAATATGTTTTCTATACATAGTGATTTTTTTTTCCACCCCAAATCCCCTTTATTTGCAGAGGTTACCTTCTGTCAATCATTGTAAATTATAAATTTTCATTGAAAACCTTATTCTTTTTGTCATAAAAAGTAGCAAGTAATAAAATTCCTGATAATTCATTTAGAAATAGTTCAACATTGAGAATGTATGGGAAGCTCGCTACCCCATACATGAGGAAAACCAAATCACACAGAGCCAAATATTTTGTAAGACATAGTGTACCTGTCCCAAACCTCAAACTTCAAGACCTTGAGACTGAAAATGAAGACATAGATGTTAACTTCTTGTGGTGTTAGCTTTCCTAATGATCTACAGTTCTCTCTGGGGGGCCTGACAGCAGAGAATGATTTGACAAGCCAAATAAACTTTAATGCTAAGATACAAAGTAAATGTTCAGCACCTGAGGAGTTTTGTGTTTGATACAGTCTTTTGTTATTGTTTTAGCATGACTAATTTTCTGTGTGAATTTCTATTTTTACTTCGTGAATTTAATGGGAATTTTAAAGAAACCTGTGATGTATCAGTAGACTGACATAATTATTCCATAAAAAGACATTTTGTTCCAGTTCATTAATGTTGGAATACTTACTAAATTATGTAGTTAACATTAAGGGATTTTATACAGAGTTATTAACTCCCATGGTCTTATCTTCACAACAGGAGACTCCTTAGGTGGAAGCATCTGATTCTTTTCCCAAGGCATTTTATTTCCTCTGAAGTGATGCTTGCTTTTAAATTCTATTTTCCTCCAGTATTTCATTATCTTAAGTTTACTGAAGTACTTAGAGAGCTTAGAGGGCTCATATAATTACATGAACATCTAAGAAAAGCAATTGGGGCATTACTGATTAACATTTTTCTCCCTTATTGTGAATGACACCAGAAATTGAGTGTTAATTCATGAACGAGTTTTCCCAAAAACACTACATAGTGGTTTACACTCAGAGTGCAGAGAGGTAATTTTTTCTAGTGAAATAGAATCACAGAATCATTAAGGCTAAACCATGTCCCTAAGCACTACATCTACACTTTTTTTTTTTGAATGCTTCCAGGGACAGTGATTCCCCCCCTTGCCTGGTCAGCCTGTTCCACCACCTTCACAATGCAGAATTTTTTTCTAATGTCCAATCTAAACCTTCCTAGGTGCAATTTCAGGCTGTTTACTCCTGTCCTAACTCTTGTTACCTGGGATAAAATACAGATCAACACCTCAGTACACTCTCCTCCCTTCAGGTAGTTGTAGAGAGCAATTATATCTCCTCTGAGATACCTTTTCTCCATGCAAAACAACCCCAGCTCCCTCAGACGCTCCTCATAAGACTTGTTCTCTAGCTAGTTTGGCAAAAGCGTCAAGAGTACAGCAAAAATATATATAGGGCATGGTAACTGTCAAAACTACTCCTGGAAATTTGGCAGGCCAGCAGGCTCTTCAGGAATGTTTCCAGTTGGGTTCCACGGCAGGTCAATCCAGTGAGCCAGTCTACAACTTTAACATTGCTCATGATTCCTGTAAAAATAGAATACTTTAAAAATTAATTCATAGCTTTTAAAAATCAAATTTAAAAGTAGTTAAAAATACAGAATTTATCTTGGGCTAGTAATTCCCTTGTGGCTATACAGACCTATTTAAAAATATTAATGTTATGTGAATCAGTGATTCAAATTGGTGAGATTTGCTGAGATCTTGACCAGGATATATAATTTAAACTGCTGATTTTCTCATGTCCTAAAAGTTATTGGAAAACTCAGACTTGCATTACAAAAGGAAAATGAACACAGCCTGGATTAAAAAAAAAAAAACAACAAACAAACTACAAGAATTTTTTTATTAAATACATGAACATAATCCATAATTAATTGTCATATTATACTGTTGTAACCCCAAATTTTACATACTTGGATTATAAATAGATTATTTTTATATAAATCTGGAACAATATCTGAAATGATAACAATTAATGTTAAAGAAATAGAATGAAACAAAACTTGAGAAGGATAAAAACTTCATGTCTCTGTGTTTAAGAATTTTTCAATAGGGTTAGGTAAAACTTTTTAGGAATCAGGTTTTCTTTGCTCTAAGTTTTACAAGGGTTTTTTTCTACTTGCTTCTGATAGATTTTTTTTTTTTTTTTTCCAACCGCTAACCAAGTCTGAAATAGTTAGCTCTAAGTATGGTCTAAAGTGGAAATTACATTAATCCATTTATTTCATAAATGTAGTATAGATTTATTCTTTAAATATAAGACATTTGCAACATGTATGAATTATATACAATTCATAATCACCAGCAAGGGAGAACTTACAGATATATGAGCAGTTAAAGTCAAACTCTTAGGCTATGCAACAAGAAAATTATATTCTTATGTCCCAGTGTTTTTCAATTGATAAAGATCAATTTAAATAATCTCCCTCATCAATTCCCAGATGAGGCTAGAAAAAATACCTTGCTATTATTTGAACATAATCTTCCTTTTGGTTTATTTCCATGCTAACTGAATTGACTCTTAATGTACTGCTGTTACTGTGAGGAACAAAACATGACAGAGCTGCCAGAGTTATGCTTCAAAATATGATTAGAGGAGAGAGAAATATAGAATCATTGTGGTTGCAAAAGCCCTTTAAGATCATTAAGACTTAAGACTACCAAGTTCAGCTCTAACCCATGTCACTAAGTGCCACATTTATATGTCTTTTAAACACCTCATTGATTGTGACTCTACTACTTCCCTGAGCAGCCTGTTCTAATGCTTGACAACCCCTTTTCATTAAGAATTTTTCCTAATAGCCAATCTAAAGCTCCTCTGGTATAACTTAAGCTATTTCCTCTTGTCCTATTACTTGTTACTTTGGAGAAAAGATCAATCCCCACCTGGCCACAGCCTCTTTTCAGGCAGTTGAGAGTGACAAGGTCGCCTCTGGGCCTCCTTTTCTCCGGGATAAACACTCTCAGCCACTCCTCACAGCACTGGTGCTCCAGACCCTTCCCCAGCTCCGCTGCCCTTCTCTGCACTCACTCCACACCTCAGTGTCTTTCTTGCACTGAGGGCCCAGACCTGGACACAGCGCTCGAGGTGTGGCCTCACCAGCGCCCGGCACAGGGGGACAATCCCTGCCCTGCTCCTGCTGGCCACACCATTGCTGATCCAGGCCAGGATGCCACTGCCCTTCTTGGCCTCCTGGGCACACCCTGGCTCACGTTCAGCTGCTGGCACCAGCCTTCCCACCATTTCAACCAGGCAGGTTTCCAGCTATGCTGCCCCAAATCTGTAGTGCTGCATATGGTGTTGCTGTGACCTAAGAGCAGGATCCAGATCTTGTTAAAGGTAAATTATATTTTGCTAGTACATTTAAAACTCAAAATTTTTTCTCCTGTGAGTCACAGGTCTTATAGAAAAATCAGTAAAAGCAGTGCCAGGAATAAATTATTTGGTTTTAAAGATTTTTCTGTCATAAGTTATTACTGATAGTGTTTTAAAGTACATCAGAAGTGATGAAAGTACACAGTCAGACTAATGATAAGAACTGGCAGGGTTTGTGAAAGATTTAAGGGATAAATTTTTTTAAATTAAAAATCAGTAACCCTTGCAGTGTCTTCTTCTCAATAAATACTTAAAATAAAAATTCACCAGATTTCAACTTCTTTTCCATTAAAATTTCCACAGTAACATAAAAATGTTGTTGAATCTAGAACAAGGAATGCTGATTATTGGTGAAATCATCAATTCAGCATTTGGAGATGCTTTTGGGAGTCCCATATGGTCATCATTTGTACGGAAGCAGTCTAAAAATAAGAGGTTGCAGAACAAGTGAAGATCTGAAAGGTACACTGAAATAGTTAAACAAAATTAATTTGGCTATTTAAATGAATTAAATAATTATTTTATTTCTAAAAGTATTTTAGAAAAGATTGAGTCTATAATGAGTTAATATTATTGCACAGGAAAAAAAGATTATAATATTTAGTTCTTTTACTAGAAACGATGTTGCTAAAAACGATGCTAAAAATGATGATTTTAGATGTCCATCTAAAATCAAGCAAAGAACAAGTATGAAAATTCATAAATCATAAATTGAATAACCTTGAGGGACTGAAATGATGAAGAGAGAAACTTTTCACAAAAAATAATAGTGAAATTATTTTGTGGAATGCAAAAAATTTCAAACAGAATCAATAAGCTGTAATTTTGCTGATTTTAGGGATGCACTGATATGTGGCAAAATAATTTTGGGAATATAAGACTTACTCCCACAAGAATATTTACTATGGGAACTGGGAAGAAAAATCTAGCATGCCTCTAAAGCTGTGAAGGTGGAGAAGGAATGTCATTGATTTTTACACAAGACAACAGACAGAGGGACAAGGCCCTGAAAATGTATGTGTATTCTTTTATATGCTGTTAAATCAAGACTGGGAAATTCAAGTTTATTTGTATATAAAAAACAGTATTCAAAAAATTGACAAAAATGAAAGGGCTTGTACAATGTGGCTCTTTTAGAAGAAAACAGACAGTTATCCATAAGAAAAGCTAACAGATGAACATGAATATAGAAGAAACAGCAGGATCACCTAATGGTATGGGTATTTTGTGAGTACTGAATCCTGAATGCATTCAAAATATGAATGCTGGTGAATAATTCGACTTTTGTATATAAACAGTATATATATATATATATAAGCAGTATACAGTAACTTTTGACATCAGTGATTTTATGTGTCACTAAACTTTTGCAGTTTAATAATGAAAACAGAAAAAAATCAATTAGAAATAGTTCAAAATATGAATTAAGATTAAATGTGAGGTAAAGTGTGAATTTTTAATAAGAATCTCAAAACTCAGTAAGTGAATAGATGACAATGACTGATAGCTGATGGTGACTCATCTGTTACATTGTTTTCAGAATTCAGAGCACCAGAACAAGAAATAATGTGATGAAAGAGATTTGTAGTAGAGAAAAATTGTACACATTTTCAGCAGGGACGGGCTGATTCAATTTTAAGGGTTCTCAGAAGAAAATATGAACTCAAAACAAAGAGAAGCATGACATACACATGGGTGCCTAAGGAGATGAGCTAGTAGAATTTTTATGCAACCCCAAAGAAATGAATGAAATTATTCAGAAAATGATATATAAATGATCTTTAAAAAGTGCAGTACTTTTGCCAGTGGATACTAAGAGACAGAAGAGCATTTCTGTAGTCTTATCCAAAATATTATAGTATTATAACCTAAAATGGGATAAACTTTAGTACCTTGATAGGATAGAGCAGCAGTATTACTTGGAGTCATATTGAGCTGAATCATTTAGTCTAATATGTGAAAGCTGAACCTTTTCTTTCACTTGAGGATTTCTGAGGTTCTGCTCTGAGACATGATTACCTGTCACTGAGAAATTCCTTTTCTTCTCTTCTACCCTGTACCTTTTTCAGTTTTCTAGTGGCTGGGCAAGGTTTGAAGGCAGTGAAAAAGTGCTGGAAATGAAAGATTCCCCACAAGTCCGACTGCCTTCATAAAATACTGCCATACCCAAACCGCACAAAACTCAAGCTAATATGTATCATATTTGCTGATTCTTCTTTATTCCCCCTCCATGTTTTGACCTCTAAAAACTGCTTTGTATGAAAGAAGTGACAGGGCTTATTGGTGCTTGCAAATGGGTACACTGTTCTAACTCATTCTATCCAGTCTTGTCTGGACTGTGATTAAAGTTGCAGTTCTGTGACCATACCATGCTCTTTCTTCTGCCATAACAGAAGGATCTGACTGGATTTGCCCACCATAATGATACTCAGTGAAATATTTCCTGTATCACTATGTTCCTCTATCACACCTCCTGCTTAACAAACATTCTGGACAATCAGCTCCTACAGTGCATTCTAATATGAACCAAATGTTGTGGGTTTTTTAATACTGAAAATCAGTATGTCAGAACTTCAAAGTGTTTTACACCACTTCAAGACAAATTAAGCAGATTATTAGAGTTGTTTTCTTCTCTAGGAAATTGATTCTTTAGAGCAGTATAGCAATACTCATCACAGAATTTCAGTAAAAATTAAAAGAAATAAATAGTAATGTTTTTCTTTGTAGAAATTACTACTGCAGGGAGTAGCTGCTGGAACATCACCTTTAGTGAGCCTTGCTTTAGTTGCTGTTCCTTACCTGTCACAATTGTTGTTACAATTTGGAGATTACCCATCTCTTTCTGGGTCATTGCAGGCTAGTTCAAATCTGTTTAACTCACTCTGCATCAGAGCATGTCCTGCATTATGACACCCTGTTTCATTGTTGTAGACCTGACAGTATAAGCTTGCATCTTCAACATCCCATAATATGTGTGGTGGGATTTTTAATCTACTTTTATCATTAGAAAAGAAAACAATTTGTGAAGACTGAAACTTCCCATATAAATGTAGACGAGACCTGATGAGTCATCCACTGAAGATTACCCTGGATACAAAACTGGATTTCTCATTAGAATAATTAAATTCCTTGGTTTTTTTCTTTTGTTTTTCTCCACATGCATTGTGCTATTCTGGTTTGTATTTAATTTGAACAAGAACCGGTCTGTAACTTATCTATCCAGATGAAGGGTAAGTCTCTTCCACCCACCTCAGGAGTAATTAGTTGTAGGTAACGATCTGTTTCTATAGGAGAAATTGAGAAAGGCCTACTCCAGTACAGCCAATTCTTTAGTGAAATCCTTCTGAGAGGACAACAGGGGAGTGAAGTTCTTGTGTTTTATGACTGGAGTGCTATGATGGATCAATACTGGCTGTTTAAGAAAGAAAACTAGGAGGAAAGCTGCCTTTCATTCATGAGAGCAGCAGGAAAAAAGGAAAGGAGCTCTTCATATTGTGAGGTGGTTAGCCAGCTGAAAAATTATGGATTGGGATTAGTGGTCAGACCAGCATCAGTGGTGTTGTGGTAGGGCTCTTCTACAGATGCCAAGAAGAGGCAGCGGATCAAAGATAAACAAGAAGAAGCCTCACATTTACAGGTCTTAGTCCTGTGGAAGGACCCTGTAACAAGGCATGTAAAACCTAGGAGACTTCTGGAGTGCTTTGAAGACAGTATCTGATGCAGGTAATCAAGGCACCAACAAGGAGAAGCTCTCAAGCGGACCTGATACTTAAACAAGGAGACCTGTAGAGGAGTTGAATCTGGGCAACAGCCCCGGCTGCAAAGACTGTGGGATGTGTGGAGTTCAGGATTGTGAGAGGAGGGAAAAGAGAAATAACATGATCATGGCTTGCAGAGGGTGGGCTTTGGCCTGTTAAGGCACTTCCTAGAAATGAGACACAGCCCTGGTGAGAAGAGCAGATCGTGAGACCTGGTTGATATTCGTGGATCACCTTCTCTAAGCTCAAGAACAGTACATGCCAACAAAGGGAAAATCAAATAGCTGTTGGAGGAAGCCTGTATGTAATAAAGAACTCCTGAATTCCTGATAAACCTCAAACATTAAAGGGAAACATACAATAAAGGAAGGCAGGGGCACATGACTCACGTAAAATATAGAAATGCTGTTTGAGCATACAAGGATGGGTTTATGAAAGCCAAATTCATGTTCAGTTGAACCTGGAGAAAGATATAAAGGGCAACAGGAAAAGTTTCTACAGGTACATCAGCAGTGAGAGGAAGATTAGGGAAATGTGGGTCTGCTGCTGAATGGATCGTGGGACCTGATAACAAACAAGAAGGAAAACAGCAGACTACTCAAAGTACACACTGGAGATTGCCATCTGGAAGAAGATGGGCAGAAAAGTACTGGGCACCCTGGTAAATGAGCTCAGCATGAGGCAGTAGTATGTCTTTGTAACAAAAAAGGCTAAGAGGATTCTGGACAGCATTAGTAAAAGCACCTCTAATTTGTCAAGCAGAGCTACTCTTTCCCTTTACTCAGCCCTACTGGAAGCATATCTGGAGTGTTGTGTTACGCTCTGGGTGCTCCCACTACAAGAAAATAATGAATTATTAAATAAGTGCAGCAAAGAATTATGAAAATGATGAAAGAAACTAAGCATATGACATACAGGAGAAGGCTGCGGGCTGGAACTCTTTAGCCTGGAGAAGAGAAGAGTGAGGTTATCAATGTGTATAAATGCCTCTTGGGGGAGTATTCATAATGGAACCAGCTTCTGCTTAGTGCTCAGTGACAGGGCAAAAAGCAACAGGCATATATTAACTATTAAAACACAAAATTTCATCTGAACACAGCAAAACAGCTTCTTAATGTTTTAAATTTTATTTATTAATTATCTATGTACTTTAAAAATAATATTTTTATTATTTATATTGATAAAATTTTTCTCTTTTTCTTTTTCTTTTTCCTTTTTCTTTTTCATTTTCTTTTCTTTTTCTTTTTCTTTTTCTTGAGAGATGGTCAAACACTGGGCTAGCTTATTGAGAAAGACTGAGGAGTAGCCTATGGATAAGTCCAGAACCTGATTTCACACTGTCCTGACAAACTACTGTCTGAGCTTGCTTGAACAGAGCTTGAACTAGATGAACACAGAATTCTTCCAAGCTTGGAAATTAGGTGATTCACTCTTGGTTGATTTGGTTTTCAGGAGACTGTGGTGTACTGGACTATTTGACTCTGGGGAGAAAGGTTAGAGAAAACATACATCTTGAACCATGCTTTTTATGAAAATGTAGAAAGAACTTTCTTTTTATATGTAATGGAATAAGAATATTTCTGAGATGGAACAGTTAGGCAGTATACAAAACCAATTTCCTACTCAACTCTGATGGCGTAAGTGTTCTCGGAAGAGAATGTACTTGTGCAATATTATATAAAATGTCAGCATGACGTCCTTGTTATGGAACCAGTTTGTATCAAGTTTTTACCTTGAGCTATGATTGAATTACCTCAAGCAATAGTAGCGACTTTGTGGAGCACAAACACAGAGAGGTAGCAGCCTTATTTGACCCCTCTATATGACTACAAACTCGAATGCTATTATAATTTGAATTTCTACCCATACCTTGGCAAGTCAAGTGACCTGAATTTAAATAATTCTTATACTGAGGTTTTTCTGTGTAGATGGAAGTGTCAGAATTTAACTGTATTTAAACTGTACTTTGATTTTAGAGAAGATAAGCCTTGAAGAGAAGATGGTTGTAGTAGAGAAGATGGTTTTAGTAAAAAAATTATACTATTGAGTTTTATGAATAA
This sequence comes from Hirundo rustica, assembly GCF_015227805.2. Taxonomy (NCBI): domain Eukaryota; kingdom Metazoa; phylum Chordata; class Aves; order Passeriformes; family Hirundinidae; genus Hirundo; species Hirundo rustica. The sequence goes on from NC_053488.1 coordinate 11,063,533, forward strand.
AAGAGTATATTTGGGTGGTTGTTTGGCTTTCTGCTCCTCAGTGTGATTTGCTTTAAGACTTTTATTCTTTCTCCTTCTTTTCTTCTAATTATTCTGCACTCGTTGTTTTGAGTATTAAAATACAGCAGTGCCTTGTTAATTATCAAATATTTCTTTAGCAGAACTCTGCATATGCTTTTATTGACACAGTAGTTTGTGTAGGCCTTTTTAAAATGAAATCATGATGGGTAAACACAGGAGGACCATCCTGAAATGATGACTTCTGTTGTGTGCACTTTGTTTTACTTGCATTTGTCAAGTTTTATTTTTACAATTATATGCACCAAGAAGTTTTTGATTATTATTACTTAATAGAATATAAACATCTAACTTGAGCAGGATGGTCTTACTAATTCACGGTTCAACAAATTGATGGCTTTTGTTGGCAAGAAATTGCAATATTTTTAATAAATCAGTATAAATTGCAATTTATTTCCCTCTCTTCCTGTAACAACATTATTCAAAGTATTCCTGATATAAAACTAAAGGAATCCCATTTTTCTATTGACCTGAGGAAATAAAATAGAACATTTTCCTCACTTTGTAATTCTTTCCTTCTAAAAATTAGTCTGAACCAATAGGAGAAAATGAGGATTCTTTGTCAGGGACTGTTCTCAATTATCTTTACTTGGGAACTTCACAGATACTTGTTTGCAAGGTAATGGGCTGAAAAATCAAAGCTAGTTCTTAATTTTCTGGGGGAAAAAAAAAATCCTGAAGTTAATAATTCCACCGATTTTGAGTCTTAAGACCAGGCTGGATGGGGCTCTGAGTAACCTGGTCTAGTGGTGGTTTCCCTGCCCATGGCAGGGAAGTTGGAATGAGATAATCTTTAAGTTTCCTTCTAACCCAAATAACTCTGTAGTTCTATGATTTTAAGACACTTCAAAAAATACTATGCTTCACCTACTTTGTTGACAAGTAACAAAAAATGTACATGGGTGTCACAGGTTAGTACAGTTTGGTTTTTTAGTTATGGAAGAATGTAGAATAATTCTCCAGGTCAGGACCTGGGAATTGCTTTAGAAAGGACATGGTCCTATCAGAGGGTTAGTTGGAATATTGGCATCTGTTCTAACTACTGAAAATTGGCCACGACTTTGGGAAGTACCATATAAAACCCCTTGGTTTCCTGTAGGTGGGTCCTTTTTCTTCTTTCCTTTGGCCAGAGAGACAGGTAACATCAAGCCGGGCCTGCTGCTCCCCCCTTTTGGGAGGGAGCTGGCCTGAGACCTGGCCGGATTCCATCGGCTCCCGGGTGAAGGGGGGCACGGGAAGGAGAGGTCGCTGCTTTGCAACAGCTACTTTCTTCAGACTTCTCTGGAGCAGGGAGAGATCTCTGCTGGGCCCCTGATAAGAGCTATGGGCACCATTTGGGCCGATGCCACCCAGATTTACACCAAGGGGTGGGCTGAGAAGGCATTTATGATCCTGCCTGGTTTTTTTTGTGATTCTGGACTGCCCGAGTGCTCTGATCTCTGATGTTTCTGTGAGTTCTTCCTCCCTCACCAGCGCAGCCTTGAACATCTAACACCATGAGCTACTGTGGGAGAGAAGAGACTTTGGGCAGATTTAACCCTTTCCTGGCAACATGAAGCTTCCAGGGCTTGGCTCTTCTCTGAGAGAGAAAAGAAAGGGACAGAGTGAACATAAAGAAAAAACAGCATGAAATCAGTGGAGTGAGAGTGAAAAGACTATTGGGACAGAGGGTTGAAGAGTTGGTTGTTCCATTCTTACTTGAACCATGGAAATGAACTCTATATTTAGATCATTCCTTTAAATCATGGGAAAGATATGCATTTGGGGAGATGATTGTTTTAATTTGTGTGTGGATTTGAGCAAAGGTGTTTGTGATGGACTAAGTGATATTAATCCTATAAGGTGCTTGAACAGAGATAAAGATGAGAAGCCCCCTGTGCCAGTGAAGAAGTGAGAAGATTTCTCTGCACCTTGAGATGAAAAATCCTTTGCTTTGGAGTTATTAATCTTTAAAAGGTGACACCCCAGTATGCAAAAGTGTAAGACCCATGATCCATAAGCAGCTTGGGAACCTGCTAATGGGAGGGTCACAAAGGCAGGTTTCTCCGGGCGGTTGTTTTTGTGACAGTTAAAAACCCACAAGAAAACTGTTCTAAATTGTCAGTGGGATCCATGACTCTAAGAGAGACTCTTCCCTTAAAGAAATGATGAAAGACTATTGTCAGATAGTGAAACTGACTGAAAATTACAAGTTTTGTCTCTTTATGTTGTTTTGTAAAAAACTGAAGAGTTTGTAAGGGAAGAGTGTTTTTGAAGTTTCATTCTGTTTTCATTTTTTTTCCCCAACTTTCTTTTTCTATTCTTTTAGTGTATGTTAATAAAACTATTTGTTCAGTTTTAAAGTTGCGCCTGCTTTATTTTTCTCCTAGTCTCTCTCCCACAGAAAAAGAATGTACTAAGTACTAAGTACTTAGACCAGAATTTAATGAACATGAAACCACTACAATGGAAAACATAAGATTACTATATATATGTAGCAGAAGGGTTTTCTAATGATCTATTTCAACTCAGAATAGAATTAGACATTGTGAGTGTTCATCTGCAAAAATCACCTCAACAGGCAACAATGAAAAATCAAATAGAATATTAGGTATTATCCAGAAAGACATAGAGAACAGAGTAATAACTGGCTTGCATTTAAAAGCAAGAAATTTTGCAGAAAATGTAGAAATAAAAATTGCAAAATGTCAGAGTAGGCTGTATAAATAGGTTGAAAAAAAGCACATAAATTAATGGAATTAACTATGAGTTTCTACTCTTAAATGCAACAGCCCAAATGAAACCTCTATGTAAGAATATCTTAAACTTCATTTTAATGAAGAAATATCAAAGTGGAGGAGGATCACTTTCAGTCTTGGTCTTTTTCTAACAAAGTTTTCCTAACTGCCTCTTTCCAGGTGCTATCAGATAGGATACTGGGGTAGGTGTAGAACTATTATGGAATGTGTGGCCATCTCTCCCTGTGTCAAACAAAGTAAGAAGCTGTGGTGCTCACTTTTTTTTTTGTTTGTTTGTTTTGTTTTGTTTTGTTTTTGTTTTTGTTTTGTTTTGTTTTGTTTTTGTTACAGAGCTAAAACTGGATATAGTTATTTATTTTGAATAGAGAGTCAAATATTTATTTGTTCTGAATGCAAACTTTCTGGTGTAGACTGCTTAACTATTGGGCAAACAGAACACCCTAGTAAAATTTAAGCCAACAATAGCAAAAAAATAATAACTAAAAGTCTTGTTCATGCAGTAGTTTAATCTTGGTGAACTAAAAGGATATGAGTTCTGTACCTTGGGTTGATATTTCAAAGTGCATTATGAAGATTTCAGAAGCTTTGGTAATGTATTTCTTGTTAGTGTAAAATACAAGCATGTTTATCTTGTAGAGTTTTCTGGGAAAGTGAACTGCACGTTAACCTTCTCTTAAAGTAACAGGTATGCCTCCAAAATTGTGTGTAGTCAAGTTTAGTATTACCCTGCTTATAAAGTTGCTCAGAAACAGCTTGAAATGCAAGAATAATGCCCCAACAAGAAGGGTGAAGTAGTTTTCTCCTTTAAACCATTGCTGGACTGCTTTATGGCAGATCTGATCCCTAACCATAGAAAGATCATATTAAAATAATACCTTGGAAAACTTGAAAAATAAAATTTTGATAGAAGAATTGTAGTTTAGCGTCTGTCAACCCCAGCCAGCAAACAAGTACGATGCAGCCTCTTGCTCACCAGCAGGATGGAAAAGGGAATTGGAACGGGAAAAGCTGGAAAACTCATGGGTTGAAATTAAAAGACAGCTTAGCAGGGAACATCAAAGCCTCACACACAAACAAAGAAAAGCAAGGAATGATTTCACTATTTGCCATGGGCAGGCAGGTGTTCAGCCTTGTCCAGGAGAGCAGGGCCCCATCACACATAGCGGTGACTTGGGAAGACAAACTTAATTTCTCCAAATGTTCCCCTTCCCTCCTTCTTCCCTCACTTTATATACTGAGCATGATATCACATGGTCTGGAATATCCCTTTGGTCAGCTGGGTCACCTGTCCTGGCTGTGTCTCCCCCCGACCTCCCAGGCACCCCCAGCCCCTCAGCACCATGGCAGTACGAGCAGCAGAACAGGCCTTGGCTCTGTGTGAGCTCTGCTCAGCAATAACAAAAACATCTCTGTGTTATCAACCCTGTGTTCAGCACAAACCCAAAACACAGCCCCATGCCAGCCACCAAGAAAATTAACTGTGCCCCAGCCAAGAGCAGTACATCATCTTTCAGGAATACTTGTTTAAGTACAACAAAGTCTTATTGCATTATTACAGAAGTCTATATTCTGTTATTTTGTTTGCCTTATTTTATTCAACTAACTCTGATAGGTTTTTCTTTAAGAAAATGAAAACTTTCAAGTGAGTTAATGCTAGATATTCATCTGCTTGCCTAAAATTTGTTGTTTCTTGTTTTTTAAAGTCTGGTGAATTTTATAGAATTCTAAAACTTCATGAAAGTATATTTAAATTTGCAAGTTTCTAGTACATCATAAAAGCAAGAGTAGATATGGATTAGCTGGATTACATTTAAATCAGAAATTACCATTTTCCTCTCTTGGTGCTGCTAGAGACCACTATTCAAACTGATAATTTGTTCTGTTATGCAATTTTCAAATATTACTCTTTTCTATAGCTTCTTTAAGATGGGCTATTTTAATATAACTCCTATTTCTTAAAAATTTCTTTTCCCTACAAGTCAGAAAGATTATTGTGCTATTCAGATCTACTCACAGCAAGAGGATAAGGAGACAGGTTAATCCTGTCTCCTTTGAAAAACCTTTAGTCTCAGAACATTAAAAAAAAGCATTTTGGCTGCATGACACTTGTGGGTTATATACTTTTTTTCTTCAGCTTGACAAAGATTTTCTCAGGTAAGTCACAAAATATATTCAGATGAAACATCTTCTGGTAAAACTCATTTACAGAAATGAGTCTTTATCTTTTCCTCATGTAATGTTCATTTTGTCCCAGCAGCTAGGTTTCTTAAGCTTGTCTCGCATGTAATCAATAAACATGGAACTAGCCTCATTTATACTTTCTTGCTGGAAGGAACACGTTTTTACATATTTTTTTCTTTATCTAGACTTCCCTAGAATGTGCTAATTTCTTATGCTGTAATGGAAATTTTTTGCAAAAAACTAGGAATTGGTTATGGAAACTTGGAAATTGTAATGCTTTCAGATATATAAATATCCTGTAAAACTCGGTCATCCAATATCTGTGTGGTCAAAGGATGGTAAAAATGAAGAAGGGTAGTGTGTGAAGAAAAAAGCCCCAAAACTTACCTCAGTGATATTGAGGTTAATGTGTTTTAATTCTCATTTCTGAGGACATAATAGTATATATAAGCTTTGGCCTAGTACCAAATATTTGGCATAACTGGCATAAAGGAAACCTGGTGGGGTAAGTCCCTTGACTGGAGTGCCCTACTGGATGGCTACAGGCTGTTCAGGAGGGACTGGCAGCACAGAAGAGGTGGAGGAGCGTAGTAATGGGTGGGTTAAAACACATGGATCTCAGTGTGGGAATGTCAGTTGAAGTAATATCTAATCTAAAACATTTCAAAATGTGTACTGGAAATACAGAGAGGCCAAACCTGGATTTTAGTGTTGTCTTGGTTTAGGGATAAATTTGGGAGAAAACCCCTGAATAGTATCCCTCTGGGAAGCAAACCGAAGTGGCCCCTCCCTCCAACCGGTCTGGTAAAAAACTTCTTTGGAGAAAAGTGGAAAAAACTATTTTACTTAACAAATGAAGTGCATACAAGTATAAAGAATGAATAATATGAAACAATAAAACCTCTCGTTCTGAAGTGAGATGGCAAATTGAGAAAGTTCTTGCCGTGGGTGTAGCTCGGCTCTCTCTCAGTCTCTCCTCAGTCCCAGTCTCTCCGGCGCTGCTGGAAAATGCCGAGGTCCAGGCCCCGGTGGGCTGCAGGTGCAGCCCCCAGTGCTCCCCTGGGTTTTCAGTCCAGAGCAGGTTTAAACAGTTCCAAGAAAAAGGGAAAAAAAAAAACAAAACAGTCCAGGGAATTTTTTGCCCTAGGTAGCTGAAACTAACTAACTAACTAACTAAAAAAACCCCAAAACAACAACAACAACAACAAAAAACAAAACAAAAACAAACAAACAAACAAACAAACCCCCCAAAAAACAAAAACAAAAACAAACAAACAACAACAACAACAACAAAAAACCAAAAAAACCCCACACTCTGTCCTGCTGTCTCTCCAAGCTTTCGCCAAACACCCCATCCAGAGAAGAATGTGGAGGAGTCAGGCAGTTTTCTTAAAACAAGCTCCGCGCTTCTCCTTGCTCTTAGAACCAATCTTTAAGGCACAGAACTCAATATACGGCACAAACAGAACAGACGACTGGGGATACAAGCATCATAAAGTTACCCTAGGACAAGTGTATATGCCTAAGTGATCATATGACCTGCTAGGTAACTCTGATTCTTGGAGTGGAAAAATAGTGGATAAAGCTATATACTCAGAGTTGAAATTGGGCTTTCATTAAAAAATATGAATTTTCCTTTTGGGAAACAAATCACCTCTGTACACTGCTTTGCTGTGGCTATGTCACAAGGGGATCCCAACATTTTATAATGTGCTTGTAATATTATGACCCTATTTTAGCGTATTTTTTAAAGAAATTTACAAATGAATAGTTTTTTTTCCAGAAGTTGGATAAGATCAGTGGAAAGATTTCATCCCAGTATTTCTGGCAATAAAGTCACTTGTTTCAGGATCTGAAAGAAAAATGTTAACATGAATATTTTTTCAGCTTCCTCTTGTACATTCCCATCATAAAGATGCATTTACAGCAATAAGCATTTGTTTCAAAGCTTTCACTTATCCTGAAAGATTTGACATGTGTGATGCCGTATAACTCATTCCTTTAGGTAATGGGATGGAAGAAGCTTTTTTCCACGTTAGGAGCTTTACTTTTTCACATGTGTGCATTTCAACTTCCTTCCCATACAAAGGCGAGTATACCTGAGTACACCTCACAGAACTCCAGATAATAGCTAACAAACTCAATTTTCAATAACAACAGTTATTATACAGTTAATATATGGGTGAGCCTTTGTTTCTTGATTTTTCAAGTACCATCAACTGGCTAAATCTTTTACTAATAATTTGGGAACATTCTGACAAGTATGTAGCTTAGTTATGAATTCCATAGGATTTGAGATTATTACTGAATAGTCTAAGTAGGTCCTCCTATGCAAATGACAACGCATCATGAAGTTGAAGTGAGAGTAGTTCTGCCTTACTGAAGCCCTCAAAAGCTAGATCTGTATATCTACAGGGTTTTCATTATATGTGCAGCAGAGAATGCAGTACTCTTGGCATAATCTCCTATATAAAAACATGTGAAATTCAAAACTATATCATCAACGTGATTTTAAATAACTTGTTTCAGTTATTTTTTCTCTGCTTTTGGCATGATGTTTTCATTGCTGAACATGTCTGTATCTGCAGACAAATTTAAAAAAATATGCTGTGAGAAGAATAGTTGTAAATAAAAAAGAAGAACTTGTGGGAAATTTTCTGGTTAAAGAAGTGAAATACCAAGAAAACTGTCTAATATATCAGCACCTGGGCTGAAGACATTGGAAGAACAAACAAAGTCTTGAGGCTGGAACCTTGGATTTTAGACCTTTGGGATGGGTAGACCAACTTCTGAGATAGACCTACCCTATTTCTTTCCAGGAAACAAATGACAGGACAAGGGGAAACAGCCTCAAGATGTACTACAGGAGACTTGGATTGGATGTTAGGAAAAAATTCTTCCCTGAAGGTGTTGTCAGCCATTGGATCAGACCACCTAGGAAAGTGGTTGAGTCATAATCCCTGGAGGTGTTTAGAAGATGTAGATGTGCAGATGTGTTTTACTGTTGTAAACAGTAGATGTCATGTACTGTTGGACCTGGTAACATTAGTTTTACAACTGGACCCAATGATCTGAAAAATCTTTCCCAAACTCCATGATTCTATGATTCTTAAGAATGAAGCTCAGTATCAAGGAGTGTTTACTGAAGACCTCATTTTTCTGCTAAGTTAAGAATAACCTCATGCAGATGAATCCGGGAAATTGAAAGTTTGGTAGGAAATTCCCAGGGTCTCTGCCTCAGAGACAGACATATTTGTACAGCATTATTTTTGTCATAAATTTTGTGTTGGTGCATTACAAAACTGTTGTATATACCACCAAAATGACAATAGTTTGTTTGATGAAATGTTTCCTTTAAAGTAAAACTCACTGGATTTTTCTTTCATCTGCATAGTAATATGATTTATTTCTTTGTGTGATACCGTTCACTCTTCTACTGGAATTTGAGTCCTTGATTTTTTCCTCTTAGAATAGGTGTTTCTCCAGTTCTTTCAGGCTTCCTGTGCTTCCCAGGATTTGTCATTCTTAAAGAAGATAAAGGACCTTTACTATATTTTTAGACTTTTTCTTTGAAAATATTTTGTTCTGTTGAATTAAAACATTTTTTTTCTTAGAAAACTCTTCATATCAATGACCTGCAAAGTATTTCCTTTTAATTTACCTCAAGTATATAATTTACATCCTTCTAAATACATAACAGGAATAAACATAGGTATTCCTTGTACTATTAACTATTCCACATTTTCAATCTGATTAACTCTATTATTACTAAAAATTTTGAATTTTTTAATGTAAATGAGTACTTTATGCCAAGATGCATAAACACATTTTAAATGGTGTAGTTAATTGAAAACAACTGGAAGAAAGATATAGCAAAAAAAAATATTCTGAACACACATAGAGGCTTTTTTCACTAAAAATATTTACATCATTAAAAAAAAAAAAAAAAAAAGGAAAAGAATTGCCTGACAGAATGAAAGTTAATATTATTTAACTATGATTTTAGGAGTATGAATCATGATTGTTTTCTCTTTTTCCATACTGCAAGTAATGAATAGCAATAAATCTAGTCACAGTGAAGTGCATCATTGAAATGATCTGTGAATAATATATTCTCATTTACTTTTTAATAAAAATTAGGGAATCCAAGAGCAAGAACATTTACTGGTTTGATAGTTTCCTTGAGTTATATTTTCAAAGTGTTTAAATAGTTGTTGTTGAGGAAGAAGTGAAGAGATTGTAGGAATGGAAAGTAGAGCATTGCTTGAAAGAGTAGTGTATTTAGTCTAGATCTAAAATAGCTATAAATAGTGGTTGTGGATCTCAAACGTGCTCACAGCTTGATGAGAATTGTATCAGTTCTCCAGGTATAGAAGCTAAGGCATGGTGACGGTAAAAGCATTGCCAATGCCATTAACATTCAGAGTAAAGCAGAAAAGAATGCCCAGACAATAATACTATCAAGCCAAGACCTATACTTTGTGTCCTGTAGGTGTTTTACTGGTTCATAAAACTGTTCCTAGCCAGAATCTTTTTAGAGGAACTGTTTGAACACTTAAGATAAATGTAAATAATCCTATGTCATCTTTTAATAAAGCATAAAATCACTATTTCCTATTCTAAGTATAGAAATAATGTTTAGGTGTTTTCATCAAAATATTCTGTTGTAAATGAGAGAATTATTTTGTACAGATGTAGGTAGAATTATTAGAGATTATTATTTTCTGACTCAAGCCAGTCTTGAGTCAAAGAGCTAAGTCAAGAAGTTGTTTTGGAGGTGGGATAGTAACAACCTTATTATTCCTTAGGAGAAATGGTGTCAAACCTCCAAAGGCTCTTTGGTATTCAGCATGTCTCTGGGCTGCAAGTAAACATACTGAGGTGATTACTTTAGCCTATTTTTCAGATAACTTATGATTCAATTCTGCAATTGGACATGATATTGAAATGCAAGAACACAAGGTACTGTATCTTTTTTCTCCCCAGCTAGTATTGTTTTAAAGAGCATTGTGCTGGAATGTCAAAATTGTTAGAAGAATGACTGCAGCACTGGGTTTTTAAAGTACTTTCATATTTGCCTATTTGTTCTTGGAAGAGAAAGGAAAAACTTAAGGATACCAGTAGTAATTTGATCCATGTCACAAGATTGAGCATCAATTGGAAAGAACAGGAAGCTATGCTAGGGTGAGTTAGTTAGGGATGATTCAAGAACTGACACTACATACTTTGTTAGAGATGCTTTAAAAAAAATATTTTTAATCAAACACTAGGGAAGGTTAGAAATAATCTTGTTAAGTGTATCAAGAGGTCTGCAGAGAAGTGGCAAAAAAACCAGTCTGCATTTCAGTGTCAGGACTCTTTACTTTTTGACTTCTCTCAGGCTGTTTTTATTTTCTGGCAAACTCATGATATGTGGCTGACTTTTGTTCGCTAGGTTACAGTGGCTTATTTTTGCACAAAAATCTATGCCTACTAATGAGCAATTACTGATAAGAACTAAGAAACATGCCTGCTAATTAGAAGGCTAGCAAACGATCCCTTGGGCATTAAGTTAACCAACCAGGAAAAAATGAAAAAAGGAAACAGACGTTTTAAATGTCCCAGTCCAGAGTATGCTCTGGACAAAAAGTGTTGAAGTAAGTTAATTGGTATCTGAAAGGTTGCCATGTTCTAGAATTCAGTTAATTGGTTACAGGGCAGGGATTAACAGAGAGAGTCTTCCAGACCTTTAAGGTAAAAAAGAAAGCTTAATATGTTCCATTTAACTGATTTCATGAATGGACACTTTACAGGAACTTTCTTTTTCTTTTGTACATTCTCAGAGATAAGAAAATGTCAGGAGCAGAACTATTTCTTGTTTTCTTTTTATCAGCAATCATGATCTTGGACCATTTTATGTAGCAGATGACACACCTGCTATTCCAAAGCTTGGTTTTCATTCTCAGTGAGTGGTTTTGTGGTAAGGACAGCAATGGCTTTTGCTATGCTTGCTCAAAAATTTCATGATGGAATACTGGTATACATTGCCTAAAATTCTGTTAATACATATAATGTTTCTTAAAGCCATGCTGAAAATTTAGACAAATCTACCAAAACATGTTTCTCTTCTGTTTCCTGAGATGAATAAAATCATTATGATGAATATTTCCTGGTTTAGATGCCTGTGGTGAGTTTTTCCACAAATTGATTTAATTTTCAGTATCACTGAATTAAGCATTAGGTGCCTATTATTTCATTTCTCCAAAACTTGACTTTAATATTTGTGTTGGAATTTTTCCATTTCTTTCTGGCTTTATTCAGATCATATTCCTCTACCTCTCTAATTTTTGAACAGGAATTTAAGAAGCTGCCCAGGGGGCTCACTTTCTCAATTCAGCTATCTAGTTCTGACTGTATGTTGCTTCAAATCAAGGATTTTTGGACTTGCCCCCAAAAGCCCAAACTGGTGAAATGTATCAAAAAACCCCTCACGTGGTAGATTATTTTTAGCTTTGATATCAGCATTTTTCATTTCTTGCAGAGCTATAATTAATTTAATTATTGTTTTTAATTTATTCATCTGTCTTAAATATACACTATGCACACATTGAAAATACAAGCATGAAGTTACTTCTCCCTGGATGACTATAACACATTAATTCTTGTCGTATTTTTACAGTGATTGATTTTACTGTTGATTTCCTTCAGAGTATTTGCATTAATGTATGCCGTTTTATAATATTTGTTTTCTTAAATTATATTGCAGCTGAATTAAGAAAAATAGCTAAATTATTAATTAAGATTTAATGATTAAAAATTGGAAACCATTTGCTTACAACAACTGCTCAAGCTCCAAGTACAAATAGAGCTCTCACTAATGTTGCTGTGGTAGGTCGACCTCGGCAGGATGCCAAGTGCATGCCAAAGCCACTCTATCAATCCCCTTCGCAGCTGCACAGGGGAGAGAAAGTATGATGAGAGGTTTACGGGTTGAGATAAGGCTAGGAAGAAGCCACTCACCCATTACCATCATAGGAAAAATTGACTTGATCCGAGGAAGTTCAATATATTAATCAAATCAGAAAAGGTTAGTGAGAAAAATAAAATTAAACCTTAAAACGCCTTTCAACCACCCCTCCCTACTTCCTGGCCTCATCTTCACTCCAGAATTCTCTACCTCCTCCTCACCAAATGAGGCAAATGGCGAATGGGGGCTGCAGGCAATTCAGTATGTTGTTTCCACTGCTCTCTCATCCACCAGGGAGGACTTCTCACACTCTTCCCCTGATCCATCTTGTGGTGCCTCCTATTGGAGAAGGTTCTCCACAACCCGAGTCCTTCCCATAGGCCACAGTTCTCCTCCAGCATGGGTCCTTTCCACAAGGTGCAGTCCTTCTGCAGCAGGTTTCTCCAGCACAGGCTCACCATGGGGGTCACAATTTCTGACAGCAAAGCTGCTCCGGCACGGGCTTCCAATGAAGTTACAGCTTCTCTTCAGGCATCCACGTGCTCTGGCATGGGTGTCCTCCAGAGGTTGCAGGGGGATCTCTGGGGGGAGTCCAGGGACCTCCACGGGCTGCAGGGGCACAGCTGCCTCACCATGGTCTGCACCATGGGCTGCAGGGGAACCTCAGCTCTGGCCCCTGAAGCACCTTCTGTCCCTCCTTTTCCTCTGACCTGGGTGTCTGCAGGGCTGTTCCTCTCACGTGTTCTCATTCCTCTCTCCGGCTGCAATTGCTCAAGGGTTTTTTTTCCCTTTCTGAAATAAGTTATCTCAGAGGTGCTACCACTACAGATGGGCTGGGCAGTGTGTCCATCTTGCAGCTGGTTGGTATTGCCTCTGTCAGACATGGCAACAGCTTCTGGCAGGTTCTCACAGGAGCCACCATTGTAGCCACCCCCTATCAAGATCTCTCCAAAAAGTAAACTTTTTGAGAATTTTCTCTCACAATGGTGAGCCATTTGTTAAAAGTTTCAGAAATTTTAAGAGAATTTTTTTTTGCCTTTAAATCATTACCTGTTGGAGTTTTCTTTATTGAATTATCTGCATTTTTTCTTTGACCCAGAGAATTTGCCATAGCTTTAGATTATTAAATTGAAAAATATTGTTTACTAATGTTTAAAAAGAAGATTTAGTTAAGGCCTCACCTTCAGAGGCTTCTAAGATCTATGGTGGTTGTTTTAAATGCTCAGCTCTTATTATTGACAATTAGGAGCAAGAAAGAAAGATGGGAGTTGGGACACATGAGAAAATATAAAATGAAGTTTCTCCTGATTTTAGTCAAAAGGTGTATAGTTTTACATATCTGATTACTACTTTAAACAAACAAACAAACAAACAAACAAACAAACAAACAAACCCCAAACCAAACCAAAACCAAACCAAACCAAACCAAACCAACCAACCAACCAACAAACAAAAACCACCAAAAAAACCCCCAACAAAACCAGAAACATTATCAGTCTTTGGATCTTCAGTTCTTCCAAGAGGTAAATAACTCCTAGGGAAATGTAGATATTGTGGGAAAGAAATTAGGCTAATACAAAGCTTTTGTTCCCAATAGAGGCATGAATACCTATTTTATAGCAGTCTGTTAATCTCATGGTAAAAATGCCTTCTCTTTGGTTTTAAAACCACAGATTGTTTAAATCCTTGAAATTTTTACTATATTTCATCATTCCTTTAAACTTTATAATGATATAATTTTCTCTATAATGTTTCTAATAAATAGTATTAGAAACTAAGTTACAGTAATAAAAGTGTTATCAATTAACAGTATGAGTATTTTTTTATATATAGTGGATATTTTTTTGCCTTCATCATAGGTTTCAGAAGAAGCTTTGCATCACAGCACTGAGGCTGAAGAGTCTTCCCAAGGAATGGAGCCTTATCTCGTACGGAGATTATCATCCCGTAACATTCAGCTTCCCCCACTAGCTTTCAGGCAGTTGGAACAGGCAGATTGGGATAAAAGGAATGATACTGAGACTATCCCAAGGCCCACGACTCTTCCACTGAGGATACCTCCTCTGATTGCCATTACAGCTGCTGAGTCCAGCAGGTAAGGTCCAGCAATTTGTTATTTATTTAACATTCCCTTTGGCAGGTACAGGGCTGCAGATGCTTCTTCTAGGAGAGAAGTCTATTTTTTTTCTAAAGCGGCTAAATGAAAAAGTTGACTAAAATGTCTGAAAATTGGTGCCTGACACTTGGTAATACTGCTTGTAAAGCTTTTGGTCATACCTAGTAAAAAAAACTCAAAAAAATTTGGTTTTTGAATATTAATACTTCATATACTGAAAGAAGGTTTCTGGGGGCTTGATTAACCATGTATGGTGATGAAGGGGAAGAGGAGGTAGAAGATGAAAGGAGCTTTTTATACACAGCAATTTTTTCAATTATACAGTTTCAAAACTAGTTTCAAGAAATCCTGAGGGGATTTTGCCTCCTTCTGTATATCTACATTATTTGTAAGATAAATGGTTTGAAATTATTTGTTTATAGTGATTTCTATTGTAGTTTTTTCATATTACATCTGTGACTTTTTATATAATACATGTTTTCTAAAGTAAACTTTCTGATAACATATTATAGTCTGTCCTTATTTTCCAAAATACAAAGTGTTTAGTATGAAAGTTTTGCTTACAATGGTGACTGCAGTACAGTTGTTTGGTGGCATGATAATATATAAGGAAAAAGTCACATGAACACACTGAGAGCTAAAATGCATACTCAAGAATTTCAGAACATATTTTCCAAGAGAATACTCTATTTTGAATAATGTAGTGATGAAAAGAATGTAGGACTAGTAGTACATGAGTAAATCCATAAGTATCCATTACGGTGCTTAGCCCAAAAGCCAGCTAATACTAACATTGAATTTAAAACCACTTCCAGTATTTTATTTCCTCCTAGATATTTTTATTTTTTGAAGAAGTTAGAACCATTCTTGAAATATGCTCATAGAAATACTGACTACATCCATAAAAACATGTAAACATCTGCATTTTTTACAAATGAAAATATTATTTGGAGAGTTAAATGTAATGAAATTTAGTGATGTTTTGAAGATAGATTGGTGTCTTGATTTTTTGTTTATATCCATGGAGTCTGCAGAGAAGATTGTCTGACATATGGAAGGAAAATTAGTGCAATGCTTCTAGTAACGGACTGGGGACAAAAAAAAAAAAAAAAAAGTTGTGATCCTGATGTGATACATCAGAATGATTAGAAAGAAGAATAAAAAGTATTCCCTGATGAAAGTGGCTAAGTGATTATAAATTTCTGGTGACTGTGTAATTTTCTAGGCTGGATTCAAATACAACAGAGACACTTTGAAGGTACTCAAATAACGAATCTAAAATATTGTGGTTACTATGTATAGCTATCTGCTGTACTCAGAAAATTATTGCCTCTTTGAGAGCCTTTTCTGTGGGTATGCATCTCTCCTCAGCAGTAAGAGATAGCTTTGTACCCTGTCTATGCCATTTATTCCTGTGGTTGGTAGGAATGTGTTTTGAAGCTGGACAAAACAAGATTTATTCTGAGAGTGACAGGGAAACAGCAGACAGATTGTTGAATGGAACTGCCAAGCTGTTTAAACAAATAAACCAAATCTAAACACAACTGCAAAAGCAGTTGTAATTTTGATATTACTTTGTAATATAAAATCTTTAGGTTTTATGATTCTTTTTTAGCTAAAGAGCAATTACTGTGATACAGGAAGAATATTGTTCAGGAAATTAAATTTCTCTAGATGTTTAGTGCTGTTTTTCAGTTGTTAACTCTCTCTCAAGCAGCTATGAATTTCCCATTTACATGGTTATTATGCCAGCCAAACAGCTGGAGAAATCTATCCTTTTATCTGTCTTCTCATCTGCATGAAAGCACATAAACTTAGGGGTCCTATTATGTCTGTGGAAATGCAGCTTACCTCCCTTGCCTTTAAAATGTGCAGTGGAGGAAAGGGAATCAAAGTGTAAGTGTGAGGATTCTCTGTCTTCAGTAGGTAAATGAACGTAGAAGAGCATTTGGGTCATAGAAGCTCATTCTAAAGCAGAAGAATTTCACCACTGAAAACATCCTAAATCATAAATGTATGCTTTTGGGAGAATGTACAAAAATATTCAAATATAGCATAATTAAGCCCTTACACTTTGATTCAAATGACTGGAATGTACAAAATTAAAAACAATGACAGTGGATGCAGTTTTTAAAATAAAGTGTGTGTTCTACTCCTGGACATGCAAACATACATACATGTATACACACACTCCCATTTTCATTCTCCTTTTGTCCCCCTTTTTCTCTCTCTTTATGCTCTCCCAGGATTGTTTCTGGTTGTGTGTTAGCTTTGTAGAGGAATTTTTAAAAGTTTATATTTAAAAAAAAAAAACCCACAAAAAATATCCAAACAGCAGCATATATTGTTGGAAAGCAAACTTCCAGCAATGTTCTTCTTAATCTTTCATGCTTTTTAAACTCCTACCCTTCTGACTATGAGACATCACAATGTCTTGCCATTTCATTCACCCTTCTAATTTCCTTCCATGCATATACGGAGCCAGATTCTTATTTTTTTCATCCAGGTTAGACTGAGATCATTGATAAGAAGAAGAATTTATGTCTCATATTGAAGTATCAGATGCAAAAATGCTTATTATGCTATAAGAACAAGTGCTTGAAAATTGGTAGGCTCACCCTGCAATTGGTATCATTCTTAAAATTATGAAATGTAATAATTGCCAGACCTTCTACAGGAAAGATTAGAAAGAGGCTGAAAATTGCTTTTAATATGTCAGATTATTATGAAATAGTTTGGCTGTTTGGGGTGTGATGTGTGCCTTGGTCAGTTCTTAAATAACTGTAACTAAATTTACCAATGTCTTTGGTGTAAACAACAGCTATAATGGCAATTAATGTGGGATGCACAGATAAGAAATGATTGACAGTAGAATGCTTTTGCTTTCTCCAAAGTAGCTGGTATTAAAATGGTGGGGGGACTGTTATGTATGGAAAGTTATTTATTTGAGGATATTTAAGGTTTTTATCTTACCTACTTTATAATAACTGTTTTAAAAGTTTACTTATCGCAGTATTTGACCAATAGTCACAGCTCCTACCCTGATTCAACACTTCAGCAAATATTTATACTATGTCGGGGGTGTGGTACCATATAATTGATTTCTTCTTTCAAACACTTGGACTTATGATTTAGGACAATTGATCAAATCTCTCTGTAATGACAGTATTGATTTGTCCAAAGCTGCAAGAAATATGATGAAAGTCTATTCAGTCACCTTTGTTCTGGAAACAATCTCTGCATTGTCTTACTCCAAGGAAGAGTTGGTTATGAGAAGGTGGGATAGGACACGGCCCCTCCTGAACACTGTAAAATGCCATGGCACATATACCTTCCCTTTCCATGGTAAAGATCCAAAGTGTCACTGACTTTGTTTTGCCTTTTAAGAATAGCTTTTTCAGTGAAAAAGGACTATCCCAATTGTTGCTGTGATACTTGTGTCTTTGTAACATGTAGCTGACAAAATCTGATTGAAAATGTCACGTACATTGCATGCAAACTTCAGAAATAAGAGTATATCAAGCATGTGAAGATTTCATTAAAAGCATTATTTGAAAACAAAAAGTATTTTTGGAATCAAAGGCGCTTAGAAAGGCTATAAAAACAAAAAATATAATATTTGTAATATATATTTAATTTAGTTATCTGTGATTTGGCATGGATACTGTCTCACCATTTATCCTAGTCTTTGCTCAAACATCATTTGGGAGAGATTACTATAATTGTACAACATAAAATCTATTTTAAATTGCTTTTGTATTGCTTATGTACAACTCAGACTGTGCATATTAGTGTGTTTATGAAACTCTAGGGAGCTACAAGAACAACTTACATGACAGCTAATTTCTGAAGTATCTTTTTTGCAATGTTCTTTCTATCTTAATTTATGTTTTTCCTCAATTTAAATTGTGTGGATTATACAGTCACTATACTGCTTAAAACTTCTATGTTTTCTTATCCACTAAAGAGGCAACTGACACACTCTATACTGGAAATCAGATAAAAACTTGATATATAATTATCCCCAGGCTCTTTAAAGATGAACTTAAAATTTTTAATATCTGTTTTTGAAAAGAAAAATTAGTGAATTGTTATTAGCATCACCACTGTAAGTTTGTTACTATGCAATACAGAATCAGAATCCAATTTCAAGCTAAATACGTCTTAATGCTTACCACTTGCTTGCTCATTGTCTTTTTCATGTTCATGGAGTACATCAGAGTCCTCTGTATTCAGGGCAAGAAAAGCTTTTTCAAATGTTAGAAACTGAAATATGTGAATCCTGAGCCATTATTCATTTACTATACCAGCAAGCTATTTTTAAAAGACCAGCTAAGATGCTAAATTTTTATTATTGTTTTAAGGAAATAAGTGTTAGAGAGAGATCATAAAAGCAATAAGATATGACCTTAGCTGAGTAACACACAATAAAAATAAAATCCGAGAAAAGCTGCTCTTCAGGTTTATTTATTTGCAACTCAGTAGAATAGTGTGTGTAGAGAAAATAAGTGGGAACTATGGTTTATATACTTCTGAAAGAAAAAGAGAGGAAAAAAAGGGAAAATCTGTTATTTCTTTTTAAACTCAGACTTACAACCTTGAGCTTGCCAAGTAGTAACTTTTCTCAGAAAGCTTGTCATGCATCTAGGCTCTCTTCAACAGCATCTGTGTTCCTGAGTCACCTGCTAGTAAAGAATAATGAAGAGCAACACAATAATTCCTAGCATTTTTATTTCATATTTCTTTACTTTAAAAGCATTATGAACATGAGAAAATCTTCACAATACCATTGGATAACCTTTCCAATTAGTGAAAATACAATGTAATTTTCATTTTGTGCATAGGAAATCTTGCATACAAAGGGAAAGTGCAACTGGCCAAGGTTAAGGAACAAGCCAGAATCAAACTACGAAGAGAATCTGAGAATTTTTGACTCCTGTTTTTTGTGTCTGCTCTATTATACTTGTTAGTGAAAATATATCTTGGGGAAAAAGCTATGTTTTCTATACTATAGGAGGAGAACCCACATTATCAACAAGTGGCTCAAGGGTTGGTGTCATCAGCAGAATTTTGGGTTCTTTGATCATGGGGAAACTTTGCGACACCTGGCCTGCTGGAACTGCACCTCTCTGTTAAAGGCAGAAGGATTTTAACTCATGAACTGGCAGAACTCATTGAGAGGGTTTTAAACTAGGTTTGAAAGGGGAAGGGGATGCAGCTGGGCTGTCTGGAAGCAGGCCCAAGGGAGGTAAGCCTGAGTCAGGGGTGAAATCCGCAGCCCAGCTGAGGTTCGTGTGTACCAATGCACGCAGCATGGGTGACAAACAGGAGGAGCTGGAGGCCGTGGTGCCACAGCAGAGCTGTGATGCAGTTGCCATCACTGAAAGGTGGTGGGGTGACTCACACAGCTGGAGCACTGCACTCGATGGCTACAAGCTCTTCAGAAGAGACAGGAAAGGGAGAAGAGGTGGAGGGGTGGCCCTTTATACTAGGGAGGCTTTTGATACCATAGGAATTGAAACCAATGATGATGGAATTGAATGCCTCAGGGTAAGGATTCAGGGGAAGGACAACAAGGACATCCTCCTAGGAGTCTGTTATCGTCCACCCAACCAGGAAGAAGATGTGGACAACTTATTCTGTAAGCAGCTGGAGAATATTTCAGCATCACCAGCCCTTGTTCTTGTAACTTGCCAGATATCTGCTGGGAACTTAATACTGCATAAAAAAAAGGCAGTCCAGGAAGTTCTTAGAGTGGAGGACAACTTTTTGTTGCAGCTGGTGAGTGAGCACGTGAGGGGAGGGACTATGTTCGACCTGTTGTTTGTAAATAGAGTTGGGCTGGTGGGAGATGTGGTGGCCACTTGGGGCAGAGTGATCATGAGATTATAGAGTTTTAGATATTTGGTGAAAACAGGAGGAACATCAATAAGACTCTTACAGGGCAGACTTCAGCCTATTTAGGCGAGATATTCAGAGAGATTCTCGGGAATGAGCCCTTAAAAACAAAGGAGTCCAGGAAAGGTGGGCATGCTTCAAAACAGATTTTGAGGACACAGGAACAGACTGTCCCTGGGTGTGCCCAGGTGGCCAAGAAGGCCAATGGCATCCTGGCCTAGAACAGGGATGGTGTGGCCAGCAGGAGCAGGGAGGTCATTCTTCCCCTTTATCTGGCACTCGTCAGGCCACACCTTGAGTGCTGTGTCCAGTTCTGGCCCCTCAGCTTAGGAAGGATGTTGAGATGCTCGAGAGAGTCCAGAGGAGGGCAACGAGGCTGGTGAGGGGCTTTGGAGCACAAGCCCTGTGAGGAACAACTGAGGGAGCTGGGGTTGTTCAGCCTGGAGAAAAGGAGACTCAGAGGCGACCTTATCACTCTACAGCTTCCTGAAGTGTGGCTGTAAACAGCTGGGGGTTGGTCTCTTTCTCCAGGCAGCAACTGACAGAATGAGAGGACACAGTCCCAGGCTGAGTCAAGGGAAATATAGGCTGGATATTAGGAATAAGTTTTTCACTGAAAGAATAATAAAGTACTGGAATGGTCTGCCCGGGAAGGTGGTGGAGTCACCATCCCTGGATGTGTTTAAAAAAAACTGGATGTGGCACTCAGTGCCATATTCTTGTTGAGGTATTAGGGCATGGGTTGGCCTCAGTGATCTAGAAGTGATCTCTTCCAACCTAGACATTCTGTGATTCTGTTATTTATCTCAACTTTTAAACTAAACCTGTTATATCAAGGAGAATTCTACTTATCAGGTCTTGGAAGGTTTTAAATTGTTAGGAGTAGTTGTTGTTATGCATCTAGACTCACACTGAACCTGTGTTTCTCTCATACTGACTTAGTCATGTCAAACCTTGACCGTAGTACATGTTGTGAAGAAAAACATATTTAATTATTGTGGAAACCAAAACTCAGTTAGCATGTGAGTACACATTTTTCAGTGGGAAAAATTAGTGGGAGTTTTTGAGGTTAAGTGGATGCTAGAAGCTTTAATGTTTATGGAATCCAAGCATTGGTTTTTAAAAGAGTCTTCTGTTCTGGTGAGCAGCGTCCACAATTTCTATGGTGCTTTCATGGATCCTGGAATAATTTTGTAGAACAATATAAAAATAATTCTGTTGGTCAAGATTTGCATTTACTTGGTGTAAAGAAGCTGTGAAGATGGCAGATCCTGTATCAGAACACTTGCATAACAGTATTTCTTAGTACTTGAGGATAACTTCAGATGACACGATTACCTCCAGCCCCTCATCACTCAAATAAAATGATTTTTTAAAATTGTGTTTAGCATAAAATTAACTATTCAGATCTGATGCCCAGGTGGAGGATATGGAGCACCGCAGATACTGTGTACAGTTCAGCATTAACTATTCAGCAATAACTATTTTTAAAAAATTCTTTTTAAAATTTGGAATTTTGATCAACTCTTTCTCTTTTACTCAACCATGGTAAAAATTCCAATTTTTCAATTTGATGTAGTTATTTATATAGTATAGACTGGAATAGATATTACTGTAAATTGTGGATAATTAGTCTATGTGTGCATGTATTTTCTAGTTTAGGAAAGAAGCTATAACTATTCTTTAAAATATGTATTTTGAAACAGTTACTTTCAAACAATACATAATCTGAAAAAAATCTAAAACCATACTATGTGGTTCCAGGAGCTTAAACCTAACTTGATCTATCCCCATAGTGGGTTGTAACTTCCCCTCAAAACTTTGTTTTTGGACAATTTGACCTGGGAGGATTGAGAACAGACCTTGCCAGTAGAATAAGGAAAAAAGGGTTTGCATACTTCAACATCCTTTGTCACTTGGTTTCCTACTTCATTCAGCAGCAAGCCCATGTTTACCCTTTTCTTATTTTTGTCTGTTTTGTTGCCCTTCATCTCAGTTGCCATGTGCATCTTGAGTTGAACTTTGGCTTTACTGGTGCCATGCCTGAAAAGCCAGGGGACACTTTGGCATTTCTCCTTGGAAATGTATTTCTTCTACCACCTACACTTGTTTTTTATCTCTATCAGAGGTTCTCTGCTCAACCAATTTAGCATCCTTCTACTGTTTCTAAGCCCTAAATCACAATTTATCCATCATACTAGAGGAAAGTGAGTCAATGGCTGATAATGTAGAATTTTTATGATTAAAGTGCTATTTTATTATTAAATTTTTATTAAATTCCTGTATGAATTCCGTAAAAGGGGCGGATTTTTAGTACGACTATACTCTGTTGTTTGTTTTTGTACTGGCATAATTTTCACTGTATTAAACAGAGTAGGAGAGACTGTTTTCTTGTTCCACAGCTTATTTGATTTTTTTAAAGAGACAGATCATTTACTAAATGACCCCTTTAAATGATTTCTCTTGATGATTCTTCTTTCTTAGTCTATTGAACTTAAACCATCTGCTTAGATGGTTACTGGTACCAAGGTCTGCAGCTACAATGGCTCGCCTCCTTACGGATATCTTGAAAGCAATATGCTGCTTCTAATGGGTAAAAGTTTCAGTGAGGTATAGGAAGGCTGGGCACTCATTAACACGGCTTTACTTTCTGTACCATAAGTGGCCAATGTATTCTATTAATATTTCTTTAAAATTTTGTAATTTTCAGGTATTGTCTGCGTTTTTTTGGGTAGTTAATCAGCGAAGTATCGATTTTGTTAAAATACTTCTTCAGGCAGTCGATCAACCCCAAATCCACACACTACTCAAAATTGTGTGAAATTGAACATACTGATTCATCAATGACACTGCAATGTGAAAATTAATGCATAACACAATAATATCTTAATATATACTTCTTCACTATGTCATATTTACATCATTTTAGAGATAACAAAAGAAATCAGAAAGCTTATCCAGGCAGAGGAATACATCCTTACATGGATTTTTTTCATGTTGGAAATTATTCTTTTAGATTAGCATCACTAGTGAAGATGTGTTGGGCTCTCTTGACTGACATTTCAATCACTTTCACAGCAGCAGCATATAAATACAAACAAGAAATTGGACTGTCAGAGGCACATAAAGTTAAGGAGAAAAAAACAAATCACTTCAAAAGAATGATCCAGCCAGCAGTTGTGGGTGAATCCTGCCTTTGGGACAATTTCATCCAAGCAGCCTTGGCCCAAAAGGATATCGTTGATTCTTAAGGCAGAGCACAGAGCAGCTCAAAGGCACCTGGTGTGGTTGTATGAAGAATGATGCCAATCTGTGAGCAGCTAAATCACATGAGAGAGATAACCAAATCAGAAACATTAATTCTGAGCATTTACATCTTTCTATAGGCCTTGATGCAGAGTTGCTACTATATTTACTCTTGTAAATTAAAATAAAACCTATATAATTTACAGGCTTCATTGTCAATTGTGATTCCTTCTCTAAATTAGCAAGTGACAAGGGGTTGCACAGGCAAAGAAAAGGTCTGGACTACGTAGGGAATCAAGAGGTTGTCAGCATTTTTTACGTCTCTTCAGTACCATTGTGTGGAGAGAAGCATCTGATCACAAAACCTAGTAATTAGTAAACACTAGGTTTACTAGCTCATAGTAAAATTGGATAATATTTTACTTAAACTATCCTTGTCTAAAAAAATTCTCAGAGATGAAAATGGATTTTAGGGGGTTACTTGCCTTTTTAAGTGTATAAATTTTCCAGTTCTTTCTTTTGTCAGATATCTGCTTATGGCCAGCAGAGGTTACAGAATGCTGTCTAGAAGAACTCTGGTTAAGTGTAGTCATTCTCTCACAAAATGCACTGTAAGAGTTTTTCTCTTTCTAGACCATGGCCATCTGTTAGCAATTTGCATACCTTCAGCTTGATTCTGCAGAAATTTCATCCACGGTCAGACTATTGGTAACCATAGCTTAACCAATACATAAAGATGTGTATTGCAAGGCCTTAATTTGTTTTATGATTTATATATTTTTAGCATTATATATATTTCACATTTTTAGCATATTTCCAGTAACAGTTCACATTACTAGCAAATGATGCAGTCAAAGCTGATTCCAAATGTCACTTCAGAATATGGATATCTAAGAGCTTTCAAGACAGATGTTTAAATAGTGTAAAATATAACATCCAAGTCTATATAAAATAACTTAGATAGTGGTGATAAGGCATTTCTCTTGAAGGATAACATATTGCTGCAATGGAAAAAGAATTTGAATAATGTGAAAGTTTTATTAAAATATTATTTCATTAAATGACATTTTAAAAAATAGAGAAAAAAATATATTTTTATAGATAAAACTTAATTTTATTTCCACTATGGAGCATTTCCATCAATTTAAATAATATAATCTCTCATTAAGTATAAAGATTAAATGGAGAAAGTCAGATTTAAATTAATTGAATTTATTTATCAATTCTTTGATTCCCATTAAAAAATTAAGTGGAAAATTCATACAGAAGAAAATTAATAATATTCCAGTTTGGAACACAGGAGAATAAAATGGGATCGTCCGAAAACAGGAAGTTGTTTTCTTTGCATTTGTAATGAAAATGATACATTGAAATGATCCAGCATAGAAAGTAATTTCCACATGCATCTTTTACACTAGGTGAACTCTCTGAGAACAGTTTTTTTTAAAGTAAACTCATTCAAGTACTAGCTTTATTTTTCTGTTTCTAGTTTAAGGCTCCAGATTATCTTCTGGTTTCCCTTTCACTTCAGGTAAAGACTGGAGATTAGGTCTCTGAAAAAAAATTAATCAGATTCTCTTCAGAAAAATTATCATAATTTATCTTTCCATAAAATGATCTTCTTTAAAAGACATAGAGTCTATAAAGTGGACATTAAAAGAAATTATTTCAAAAATAAATTGAAAAAATATATGGACATATTTTTTGCTATTGTTATGGTTAAGAAAATAGAAGAGTCAAGCCATGAAATGCTGTAACTCTGGTTTTACCTCTTTCCAGGCAGTGAATAAATTGTATGGGATGTTTTTCTTAGGTCTATTGCTTTAGCTTATGAGTACAGACTGTCTAGTCAATGTAATAGAGTAAGATCTGGTTGACTGCTATTACTTACAACAAAATAAGTTTCTGTGTCATCTCAGGTAATGGCTAGGTAATAGTTTTATTCTATTCTTTTTTGCCACATCCTTTTTCAACTGTAATTTTCTTTAATCCAAAGCAAACTCTTCTTTTTTCTGAAATAGGTGACAGGTTAGTTAAATACAACAGCTTGATTATGCGAAAAGTGTCATTAGATGGATACAGAACCTCACAGCTCTTACAATAAAAGGTTTCATTATGACACTTAGATCATGCCTTTTCAGATCAAACATGTCAGACATGTCTGCATCTTCTCAACAGAAAATAAAGATAATTTTTGATAGCTGTGTAAGACCAGAAATTCATTGAACAGTAGGATTTGAGACATTTCTATTGAGAAATATCAGAAGTGTGGATTTTCAGCTGCTTTTATCTAGTTTTATATACAAGCAATTGGATTTTTATGACAACTTTTTCTGAAAAGTTTGAGGGAGTTGTGTCTTTCTCTGACCGCAGTCATACTGTAGTATTTCCTTCCTTAGTTTCCTTCTGTTAATCTGTTTCAGCTCCTATCTTCTTTCTCCTCCAGATTATTTCCATTGCTGCAGATGTTTATTTTATTCTCCATAAACTCCAAAAACATCTATTAATCACTCATATTATGCTTTTCTTAGCCTGCCACAATGCAAGATAGTTCTCTTTCATGTTCTGTGCCATTTTTTAACTGTTCCTTATCTTTGACCGAAGACCTGAGTTCAATATGTTTTGAAGTTATTACCACTGGACACAGACAAGATTAATGGAGTAGACTTACAAAATGTGTATCAGTACCTTATGCTTTTTTGACTACCATGTTTTCTAAGATATTTTATGTTAACAAAATTATTTAACGCTTTGTACAATTGTGGGAAATTGTCAGGTTTTTCACAGGCAGCACAAATTCAAATGTTAATAACACCACTTGATATATAGAGAGAAAAATACAGCAAGATATTCAATAAACAGAAACAAAGCTTGCTGTTGTGCCAGCTATTTTTCACAGTCAAAGTTCTAATCATATTTTATAATTACAAAAGTAAAATATATGAAAAAAATCTTAGCTACAAATATTGCTGTTGAAATGTTTCATTTATTATGTATGCATTAATCAGTAGCAATTTCTCAGCTGCTTCAAATGTGAGTATATAATTGTGCTTTTTGATTCACAGATTAATTGGTGTAAATTCCAACAATACTGTGCTTTTGTTACATTTATGTGTGATGCTAAAATTTCTTGATTTACAACATTCTTGCAAAGCCTGATTCTTCTGTGTGAAGAGTTGGTGGCAAAATCCTTTTTAATTAAGTAGTGACAGGATGTGGCCTACACATAGGTACTAAAAGGTGTGTAGGAGATTAATGTAAAGACATCAGTAATCTGGGGTTTCCTCTGGAGATAGTTCCACAAATTTAGCCTTAATTGAAAGAGAGGAGAAAAAAGAATCTTAGGATTTTCTCTGTTAAGTAAAAATTACATGCTATCTTAAAGTGAGTAGCAATTATTTTAAAATGCAGTAGAACTATGACATTTTTAATGTATTAGTGGAGGAAATTACACAAAAAAATGAAGGAGATATTTAAAAAGCCTTTAATTCCCTGATATTAAGATAACAACATAAACCAGTTAAAGTTGGGCTTTCTGTAGTTTAAAAATAGTTAAGCTCTTCATTAAAATACTTATATTTCAGATGATTGTTAGTGGTTTCCTGGTTAAAGCAAAGAGAAGATTTACACAAAATAAAGTAGAAATTCCCAACCTGAAAAAAGCTTCATCCCTGCAGATTAATATACTTGAGAGTTATATTTCTTTCAATATTAGTTAATACTGAACTTGTATTAGAAAGTTTTCCATGGTTCTGATTACCTGACCTCAGAGGATTTTTCTTCTTGCCAAATGCCTTAGTCCATAATCAAATTGTGTCTGTTGCAGTTTTCAGGGTCTCCATTACTGTCCTGAATAGAACCAGGCCATCCCAAATCCCAAGTCAAATGTAAATAGCATTTCAATTATATTCTGAGTTTAAGAACAATTATTCCTTTGATATGTGCTTGCCCTTACATAACAGCTTTTGGTATATGTGAAATCTGAAATTTGTGAGAAAGGTGAGGAAATTCTAGGAGTTTTTAGGTGTAAGAGTTTCCCCTTTATTTGAGGACAATGAGGTCAATATTGCATTGTTTTGCCTAGCCTTGATACACCTTGAATTTTGAAAATAACCCCCCCAAAAAAAGCTCCAGCAACAACAACAAAAGTTAAAAATATAGTGAGAGCAGTCTCTCAAAGTCTAAGTAAATACGAGAAAAAGACCTTGAACTATGTTAAAAAAATCAGGAAATAAAGACAATATTGTTCAAGTTATTTTAAATATTGAGCAGAAGTAGCCTGAGATGACAAGAGTGTAATGTCAGAGGACACGTATTAAAGAAAATGGAAATAAATTGTAGTTGTTGTAATTTTCAAGAAACATTTGAGGTTTCCAATTTTCAGCTTAAATATCATTGACAGTAGTGTAGCTAAAAGTAATTGAAGTCAGAAAAGATACATCCGAGCCTCAAACTTTTAATTTTAATTTAGACCTTTGCATTTCAACTGACAATAAATTTTTGCTCTTCAGTCTCAGAGTGTCAGCATAATCAATTAAATAAAAATTTTGCAAAGCTTCTGTCGAATGCTTTCCAATGAGCCTTGATAAGGAGTGCAGGATAACAAAAGTAATATAGTCCTCTAATACAGTAATATATAAAGTAATATAATACAGTAATAATAAAGTAATAGTTACTTTCTTTTGCACCAATTCATTAGATGCTATTAGCATTACAATGAGAAAAAATGTTCTCTCTTTTGGCTTTGTAGCTTATTTAGAAATCCAGTAAAACAAACAAACAAACCAACAACAAAACCCAAAAAACCCTGAAAAAACACCCAAGCCAGAAAACCAAACCACCCTTTTATTGATCAGTCATTTGATTCCAGGTGGTAGGACTAGCAGCTTTATCATGGAGAATTATTATCTGCTTTGTTTAATTAAAAATTTAAATTACTTGAAATAGTACAGATAGTTTGGAAAGGTTATTAGATAAATAGCCTGAGCTCCAGAAAAATTTTTGAAGATATTTGGAGAAAACTTCTCACTGTACAAAACACAAAATTAAATTTGTAAGCCAAGCTTGACTGCAGTAAGGCATTTGCCAAGAAGCAAGGTGAAGACAAGCAAAAAAATCTTCTGGAAAAGCTATGCTACCATTTTCATACATTTTATCAGCGCTAATAAGATGTGCATAGTGTATGACTGAAGTAAGAGGGAGTACCAGGGAATCGTGATGGGAATTATAAATTATATTGTTGAAATTGTTTAAATTAATATAATTTCTCCTTATATAGCATTTTCCATATGAAAGATCAAGACCTGTATGATGCTTAAAAGCTACATAGTTACATAACACAAACCTATCAATTATATAATGTGCTTAATTAAGAATTAGGAGGGTATGCCACAACACATTGAAGAGTGCAAAATGCTTTGGAAAAGAGTGAGAATATTTTTAATACCAGGAAGGTGGTGAAAGAGAATGAACTAAGAATATGAAATTCACTTAAAAGTTATATTTGGATTTTTTTCTCAATAATTCCAACTGAAATTTCCTAACACTACCTGTTTTATGACAGCATTTACTGTCAGCAATTATTTCAGTAATAGAAGCAGTAAGTGGATTACAATTTCTTACTGAGAACTATCTCTCAGTTAGAGAAATCATGAGTGTTGAGCTACTGGTGGTGGTTTTTACTTCAACATTAAGTGAACATTAGCTATTCATCACGAATAAGATCAAAACTGATAATTTTATCACCTGAGTGATCAGTGGCACTCAAAAATCCTAATTCCCTGATGTATGAGGTGTTTGTATCTGAAACCAAGTTTTAATGAAATAATTTTTTGTTATTTCACCCTGCAAGAAAACAAACCAGTACTTAATTTATTCTGTAGGTAGATATTGCAGTATTTGATGCTTCCTACAAGGATATAGATTACACACACTTTTGGGAACGTATTCATTAGCAACATTTTATGTAGATGTAAAGGTGCAGTTTTTCTCATGGATACCCTTGTGATACAGAAGACGTGAACATTCTTTCTTTAAAGAGTTTGCTGTTAAAGAAACATTGAGATGTATAATCTCCAAACCTCCAGGAACAAAAATGGAAAGATAAAATTTTCCAAGAGTTCCCCCTTAATTCAGAGGTGTTAATCACATTCTAACAACAGCGGCTGAGCACTGATGGTTTTCAGTATCCTTGGCCCCATCTTAATTCCTTTTTGAGTACAAAATTAACACATTCTGATTGCACTGGGCCATGTTAGTACAAGCAGCATGTAGTCACAGTGCTCTAAAAGAGGTAATAACTTCCAAGTCTACTATTGCCTCTGTAAAGATGATGATGAGCTAGAGAAGCAGGGAAACAGTGCTTCAGTTAACATTGACCCAGGAGAGACACAGCTGGGAACGGTTTCGGAGTTTCTCTCTTCGTGATTGCTGCCTTGGATAGTGACAACCTGGCTAGCACCCCTATAGGGTTTATAAATTCTGCGAATATCAAGCAGAAGCTCAAATTTCTGTGGTTTTTTTTTGTTGTTGTTGTGGTGGTGGTGGTGTTGTTTTTTTGGTTTTTTTTTTGGGGGGGGGGTGTTTTTGTGGGGTTTTTTTGGCTGAAAAGTATGTTTTAATAATTAAATCTTTATTTCTCTCCACTTTAAAATACTGGTGATAGGAAAGAAGGAGGTGAAGAGAAAGTTTGGGTGCTAGCTGAAGTGATAAGATCAGATAAAAGCATTCCACCACTTCTGTAAAAGAAGTAATTTGAAAAACATGGCATTTTACTGTGCAAACAGTTGCCTATAAGATCTTTCACGTTTGTCTCTGGAGGGCAGTGCTCTTCTTCTGCAAGTGATTAATTTGACAAATGTGACAGAATTTTCAGCCAATGAATTTCATATTTTCAGAGCATAACTAAACCTGATATATTATACAGGCTTCAGGCAAGTACTGCAATTTAAATAATGTTCACTTGTAGCTCAAATATGAGCTGAACAATTCAAGTTTCAATGAAGACAGCAGAAAAACCTTCTAGTGGTTTTAGCCAGAGGAGTATCAAGCCAATATGACCTAAGCTCAGAAAATAAAGCCATTAATATCAGGGTATTTTCAGCAAGTATAAGATAAACAAGTAACACATGACAATTTTGATAAATAATGCTTTAAACTCCTTTTTAGTTTTGAAGTTTATATCCTTCAATAAAGACCTTTACTTTGGAAAATTACAGAAGGGAAATTAAATTGCCAATATTTACACTCACACACATGAATGGATGCTACTTCTCCTCTATCCTTCATTTAAATAACAAGTAATCCAGTGGCATGCAAAATTACATTTTTTTTAATTCAAACTTTTAACATTTTTGATTCACTAAAAGGGGATTGATTCATTAATAAGGCATTTTTTACTGGAAATGTAATTTGTTAAAACTAATTATATTTATATGATTTGTTTGATTAAGAATAATTTATTTTTTTAAAATGACCAATCCTTATTCTTGAGTATATATGAATATATACTTATATAAAAGTATGAAGTTTCTCTTCTGTTAAAAGTTAATTAGATTAGCTGTAGATTTTTACACTTTAATTAGTTTCAATGCATTATATATTAAAATTTTGGTCTGTATCTGACAAAGTTAAGATCAGGTTCATGTTAAGTAAGTCCAGTAACAGAAATATATGATACAGCTGAATGTAATTTTATTCTGAATGCTGTTTCCAAGAAGAAAATAAATTCTATTATTCATTCTAATGATGGTTATAGGATTTACTACTTTATTTAGAAATGCAAATAAAATAAGATTATATATTTTTTAGGACGGCTTGAGTGTAATTAACTGGAATCTATTGGAAGGAACCTTTCCATTGATTTGTCTTCTTACTCCCTGAGAACAGACAGCCAAAATATGTGTTGCTATTCTTGTGAAGTGACTACTTTAAAGCTAATTTACAAACATTTTTACTCTTTTTTTCTGTCTTGCTTGATAAAGTTGGAAATTATTAAAGTGTTAAAACTGAATGAAATTAAAGAGGTGAAGAGAGGTAAGAGTTGTTTCAACATTAACCCTATCAGAAATATCAGTTCAGATGAATTGACAAAATATGTAGTAGCCTCTATTTTTTGTTGTTGTTTGTTTG